>NC_064848.1:201621436-201696436 GCF_024139225.1 Suncus etruscus | reverse complement strand
TGAGGAAGAACTCAGATAATGGTGGAAGAAAAAATTTTACACTCTAGCGAGGGATGTGTTATGTACAAGAAACTCTTTGACAGTTTGCAAAATACTGACTAAAGATTTCTTTGTATGCAATTTCCTAAACTGTTGTAACTTTGCCTTTGAAATAAAAAGAAAAGCTATTCTTTGACAAGTAATTAGACTTGATACTTTTTTGAGATTTTCTAAAATCTACCTCTCTTGTCTTTTTGATCACAGCATAATTTCTCTAATCCAGGGGTCCTCAAACTTTTAAAACAGTGGGCCACTTCACTGTCCCTCAGACCATTGGAGGGCCAGACTATTGTTTAAAAAAAAACTATGAACAAATTCCTATGCACAATGCGCATATCTTATTTTAAAGTAAAAAAAAAAACAGGAACAAATATAATATTTAAAATGAAGAACAAGTAAAGTTAAATCAACAAACTTACTAGTATTTCTATGGGAACTGTAAACCTGCTTTGATAGATTGTAGTTTGAAGACCACTGAGAGGGGGAGTCAAGAGACAGAGAGAAAGAGGGGAGTCGGAGAGTATGGCACACATTTCACACATGATCACTGCAGGCATGGATGAGTCGCCTGCTAAGCAGAATAGGCAGTAGTGGCAAAAGCATGGTGTGTGTGTGTGTGGGGGGGGGGGTTCTGCATAAATGTCCTTAGTAGACCACATGTAGCCTGCAGGCCACAGTTTGATGAACTCTGCTCTAAGGCATTGAAAACCTAACTCTTCACTTCCTATGTCTTATTCTAGGTTTAGAAATTCATATAATTGGGCCGGAGAAATACCATGGAGGTAGGGAGTTTGCTTTGCATGCAGAAAGATGGTGGTTCGAATCCTGGCATCCAGTATGGTCCCCTGAGCCTGCCAGGAGTGATTTCTGAGCATAGAGCCAGGAGTAAACCCTGAGAGCTGCCGGGCATGACCCAAAAACAAAAACAACAACAAAAAAGAAATTCATATCATTGTTGTGGAACACTATGTAGAGTAGAGTACCTCTTCTAATGTTTAATGGAAGTTTAATGAAACAGAGTTTACTTTTTGTATTTTCTTCATTCCTTATCATTAGAATTCATCACTAGGAAGGACGGATCACCCTCAAGGCTTAGCTCAAGGCCTTTTAGGTTCTACATTGTTCATTTCATCTCATGTAGAGCAATATTCTATCTAGTGATACATCCAGAGTATAACTTCCAAAATCATAAGGAAAGAAACTTCTAGTTCATTCCATCTAACATCTTCTCTTACCAAGGAGGATGCTGAGGGCTACAATTAATGTTTGCTTAGGGTAGTTGATAAATTCAGTACTAGAATTGGGTTTTCTTCTTTTTGCTGCTTTTCTACCTGATACCACATTGATTTGAGGCTATTTCTTTACTTTGGTTTAAATCTGATTGTAGCCTTTCTATTATGTACTTGGTAATCCATTAAGTACATTTATCGATTAGGTCAATTAACATGGGATCAGGGCTAAAAAATGGAAACTTTGGAGGGGCACACCTAGCAATGCTCAGGGGTTACTCTTGCCTCTGTACTCAGAAAATACTCTACAATGGTTCAGGGATCATACAGGATGCTGGAGACTGAATCCAGGTTAGCTGCAATAAATGTAAGTACCCTCCCCAGTCTACTATTGCTCCTGTCCCAGACTGATATTTATTTCTATAAATATTTTTTTTCTAGTTTTCTGTATCAATACCTAAGCTGAAAATGGTACAAAATATTTGACTTGAATCTTGAAGAAATTGGGAAGTTAAAAACAATAAAAATGATGAACAAGAAGGAAAATTGCTAAAATAGATCAACCAGCCGATTTGCATAAATAACTGAGGATATTTTGTTGTAATTAAGAAGAAGGGCATGGGATAAAAAGACTAGGACAATTGTCTTGATGTGGTTGACCCTGATTTGATGCCTGGCATTACCCATGGTTCTCCAAGCATTACTAGAAATGACTCCTTAGATAGAAAACAGAAGCAACCCCTAAGCACTGCTGGGTGTGGCCCAAACCAAAAATATGAAAATAAAAAGGAGTACACAGGGCCCAGAGCAATAGAACAAAGGGTAGGGTTCTACCTTTGCAGACTGCAGACCTAGTTTAGATTATTGGCATCTCATTTGATCACCAGGAGTGATTTCTGTGGACAGAGCCAGAAATAACCCTAAGTACCACTGCTTGTGGCCAAAAACCAATAAAAGAAGGATTCAAAACTATAGTCATTGATTCTTAAGATCAGTAGTCTAGTTGCTAAGTGTGGCACACTAAGTCTAGTAGTCTAGTTGCTAAGCATCTAATAAGTTGAGACACTAAGAGTCTTCTCTATGATATTCAAATAAAAAACATGCCAAAAATGGGTTGGGCCTTTACTAGAAACGAAGAAGACATTAGATGGGTTTTGAAATCACAGTTGAAAATTCCAAGCCCTCCCCAACCAGAGCCCTTTACCTTTCTACTATTTCAACTTGTATGATAATAAATCTATGGTAAATTTGTTGTGAAAACTCAAATAGAGCTGGTAGTTCAGTTACTTTTATTGTGTGCTTAACTTTGTGGTGTGTGGAGTATGTGTGTGCGTCTTTGTTGTTTAGTGTTTCTCAAATTGGTTTATACATAATTTTGGGTGCGGAGGTTGGATGATGATGGAGAGTGGTAGTCTTCAGTGCTATTGGGGAGTTCTTTCTGTTGTTCTTTTTAAGAAAGTAGATTTCCAGGACTTGGGCAGATGCTAAATGATTTTATTTTATTTTTTCTGAAAGCCTATAGGCCAAATAAGTTTGGAAACCTCTAGTGTAGATGCTTAAAATATTTGGGATAAATACACCGAGACCATGAGCCTGTTTTCTGGACAGTGGTTTTATGGGTAATTTTTCATTTCCTTTGTATTTTCTGCATGATTGGCATTGTTTCAGTTAGGAAGCCTACAGACATACAGATGTGTATAGGACTTTTAAAACTGTAAGTGAAATAAAATAATAAGCAGCTGTTAAAATTGCCAGCTAGAAAAGAAAAAAAATTGCTCTGGATGATTTATGAAGATCTTTCCTGAAGAAAGCACCCCAAGGATGTGGCTTCCTGATTTCAACTTGCACTTTCTTCTGTCTAGATTTGGGGGTGGGGGGAAACTGCAGGGATGAAGGCTGACTTTGACTCAATAGTCAAATAGGCTGTCTTATGTGGAATAAAGGACAAGGTAGGCAGGGAGTCCAGAGACCCAGGACCCCCAACTGACCACCCGGCTCCTTGATGACCCGGGTTCAACCTGGCCCGATTTTCCACAGGGAAGCTGGAGTGGAAATGACTCTTTTGGAAAAGAGATTTTCAAAGTCGACTTCACTCAAACTCGGCAAATAATTAACTTTTCATGCTCTCATAAAATTGAGATTGTGGCTGGTTCAAAGCCTGGGACCCCGGACCTTAATTGAATTAACTCGCTTTTCCATCCTGTGAAGGATCATTCCAAACCATAACATTTCACCAGGGCTGCCCTTCCTGGCGAGGACATAAGCACCCATTGACAGGAGGCCTGCCGACTCAGGCCTGCGGTGTGCACCTTGGGCCTAGAGAAGGGGGGAACATGGGATTTGGGGGAGGGCACAAAACCCGTTCTGTTTCCTACCCTTGAAAGTGCAGTTGGAATGCGTCGCCACACAACACTGTCCCCGCCAAGGCAAAGAGAGACAGCCAGCATACTGGACTTCCCAGTCACGCCACACACCTGGCTCTTTTTGCCTTCCTGCCTTTTTCATCCAGAACTTTCTTCTAGTGGAGGAGAATAAATGATAGCTCTTTTCCCTCTTCTTCCTGTCATTCAGTGCCAGCCACTCACCTCCTTTTAGACATCTCTCTAACTTCCAGGGTTTTGGGCTCTTATTCCTTCATCTTGTCTACATTTGCTCAAGTTTCTTCTCATTGGCCTTCTTTCTGGAAACAAATATGTGGAGCCAATTTCTGATAAAAAACAAAAGGCCATGACCATTGGAAATCCTCATAGGGGACCTATAGGGGAGGCCCCGACATAAGTATGTGAGCGGGAATCAGATGGTCTGTTGTTTGATTGTCAAGCAAATCCAAGGACAGAGGAGCTCAAAGGACAACCAAGTCAACAAGTGTAAACAAAACATAAAATTTTATGTCCCCTGCAGGTCGAAAGCTGCCTCCTCTTTATTAGATTATCTAACTGCCTTTGTACATCAGTACCTATGACTCACGTGCTCAATAAATATTTGGCTGATGACGCATTGTCTGAAGAGCAAGACTAGGACATCTCCCATGCCCGAAACCTGGCACCGTCCAGAACTGAACAGAGACTTCGAATCCTTGTGACTTCTGGAGAGCTGAATCATGAAGCTAGGACAACTGTTGCACTTTTCTTTATAATTATTCCTGGTCTTTTTAGGGACAGAGGTTTTGGCATTGGAGCTCTCTTAAAGGCCACTCAAATCTGCTCTACTACTCTACATTCTGCCCTATGGAAGCTTGAAATCAGGGATCCAGTCAAGGAAACGGAGAATTGAAATATTGAAGCTGACCCTTGTGTTTCATATCTGGGAACAAGCTAGAAAAAGTCTCTGCGTACGAATCAGAGAGTTATAGGCGGGATAGGTGATAAGCTTGCATATACCCACCCTGCTTCAATCCTGGAGCACAGAGCTGGTATACGTTCTGATTACCATTGGTATGTCCTTCCCTTAGTCCCCAAATTAAAAATAATTATAAGTCAGGATTCCAACTCTATTTTATTTGGGCTGTTCTTCCCCCATGTTGTTATGGATCTTCAGTTTTTATTTGTACATAGATTTTATTTAGCCTATTTATGAAAATCTCATTTTGAAGGACCCTGTTTGGGATATGAAGTTTTGAGGTAATTTCTTAAGTTGCCCCAAATATAATCAACAAGCTCTGCTTATGAAGTGACCCTAGTGTGAGTCAATTCAGACCCAAGTAAACTGCTTCCCTTATGAGGAATGGGTACCCTACAGAAATTCAACCAGCATTATTCAGGGAATAGACATTTCCTACCTCTATTCCATATCTTTCTCTCCAGTCCCTGCTCCTCCACTTCTGTGTTCATTTATTACTGTTGCTCAAACATAAACTTCTTTGCCTACAGCATTGGTTGTATTTTTTCAGTTGATATATTTTCTTGTCCCCCATACTCTTTTACAGTTCTATCAGTCTGACAAAACATAAATGCCTGAAATACATGAAAAAATTGAAGTATATGCAAGTTCTGTGTATGAAGAAGTTGGCAGCATAATGCATTTAAGAGTGAAGATCTTCAGCAGCATCAGAGTGCCTAGGGGGTGAGGTGGGGTTGGGGTGGATTGATATACCCTATTAGCTATTGGGTGTAATAAAAATGAAACCTATGTAGGTAAATGAAGAGAAGGTTTCATAGGTCATGTTCTCTTGCATATTATTGTTGTGGCCACAAATTATTCATTTTTTGGTATTAAGTAATAAGTATATAATTAAAGTTTCTAGAAATAGTTTAATACTTCTAGTTGATTTGTCTTTATTATATAAATGTATATTTTTACCATGTTTTATACCCTGGTTTAATATAAAAATAGCACTTCTTTTGGGCTACCCCCATTAGCACTCAAGGGTTACTCTTAGCTCTATGCTCAGAAATTACTTCTAGCAGACTTGGGGGACCATATGGGATGCCAAAAATCAAACCTAGGTCATCTCTGTGCAAGGCAAATGCTCTTCCCTCTGTGCTGTTGCTCAAGCCCAAATTTCAACTTTCTGATTCTAAAATAAAAACATAAGAGAAAAATTGATATGAGATTATAGTTGCAGGAACCTATTTATGTTCTTCATTTTAGACCCCAAAAGGAGTAGAATAAAGGCCATTGTTTTTATGTCTATCTCTGAAAATAAGCACCTAAACTGATTCCAGCTGTCTATCCTAGCAACTCTGCAACTAAGAGTGAGTGAAACTTAGATACAAAAATCTATGCAAGGAGGATCATAAGTAGTGGCAGGAAATAAATGAGGAGAATAAAGAGACTTTCAGCCATCACAAACATTATAGAACAAAAACTTCTATACGTTACATCTCCCTTGACCAAGGAAAGGACCATCTGCAAGAGTTTTCCCTCTTGGGGCTGGAGAGATAGCATGGAGATAGGGCATTTACCTTGCATGTAGAAGGATGGTGCAGAAGGTTCGGATCCCTGCATCCCATATGGTTCCCTGAGCTTTCCAGGAACAATTTTTGAGCATAGAGCCAGGAATAGCCCCTGAGCGCTGCGGGGTATAGTGTCCCCCCCCCCCCGAAAAAAAAAAAGGAAAAAAGATTTTTCCCTCTGTTCCCAACTTTGTAGATGAGGAAGTCATTTGGCCCTAGTGCTTTCCTTCTTGGCCAGGTAGATTTTAGGAAGTCCATTCCACCAATGCTTTTCCTCACTTGGCACTTCAAGTTCTTCTTTTTAGATTTCTTCATTTTCATTGTCTGCTTTCTAACCAGAACCTGATTCCTTTCCTCTGGAGGAACCATATTGAGAGTTGTTGCATACAGCCATGTTGGGACATAGAAAGGCTCAGAGTAAGATGCTTAGGAAAACACCTTGGAATTCCAATCTTGCCATCCTAGCAGCTGCTGTTGCCTTCTTCAGCCTGCTATACTATTGAGGTGAATGTGAGGCTAGTTTGGGGTCTACTATTTTTACTTCCAATAAAAGATACTGTGCTTGGATCAATGTCCAATCTTTCCTGCTTTTCTAATGGTGATGCTAGGCTTGCAATTAGTGCTCTCATCTTGGTTTTGATGATTTATTCTTGTCTTAGCAACTCTGATTTTGGATCCATCCCCAAGACTAGTAATGGCACTTTTCAAGGGTTTTTAAGAACTGAATGTAATATTTTTATGTAAAAATATCTTTGAAACAAAGTTTGTTTCTAATTTTATTGGGACCACACTCGGCAATGCTCAGAGATTTGCACTCAGGAATCACTCCTGTTGGTGCTCAGGGGAACCATATGGGATACCAGGGATTGAACCGGGGTCAGTTGCATGCAAAGCAACTGCCTTAGTTACTGTTCTATGGCTCTGGCTCTCTATGAAAAATTCTTGACCCATTACAGCACATGGTGACTAAATGGTCTATACCAGGGGTCTTCAAACTACGGCCCGCGGGCCACATGCGGCCCGCAGAGGAGTATTATCTGGCCGCCAGCAGTGAGCGCTGTTTGGTTGCCAAGATACCTGCCAGCATATACACTCAGTCTATATCCAAATATCAGGAACCATGCACTCAAAATGGTAACCATCTTTGGTAGCACTTATGCCTGTGAACAGACTTTTTTCAAGAATGAAACATCTGAAATCTCCAACCAGATCAAGATTAACGGATGCCCACTTGCATCACTTGTTACGGCTGGCAGTGACAAATATGGAACCGGTCATTGACCAGCTCATTAGCCAAAAGCAGGCCCACAGTTTCCATTGAAATACTGGTGTGTGATCTGTTTATTTATAAATGGTTTTCATTTTATTTATATAAGATATGTGCAGTGTGAGTAGGAATTAGTAGCTCATATAGTCCGGCCCTCCAGCTCTCTAAGGGACCGTAATCCGGCCCCCATTTTAAAAAGTTTGAAGACCCCTGGTCTATACTATTACCATTATTTTGGGTCTCGATGTATGTATTATTTTCAGTCACAATTAATGGCACAGCAGTGGACCATGAGAAGGAGTGAAACTTGCGTAGTCATTTTTTAGGGCAGGCATGAGAATGATCAGCTGCCACTGATATATGCTTCATGTGATCTAGGAACAGCAATTCTAAGCCAACTGCCAGTTACTGAGCATATGGCGAAGAAGTTGTTGAGACCAATGGTAAATGATCCAACCCCTTTCCTGAGCCCTGACTTCAAGTCAATAAAAAATGGGTCACTCTGCCTTCATGAACCCTTGTTAATACTCGGCATGTACCCAATTTTCTCTTTTCCCAGGACTTTTCCAAGATTGATTATTTTCAGCAGATGGATAGAGTGTCTGTGGCAAGGCATTGCTCATTGTACCCACAGCTCATATTTCATTAGATAAATATACTACATGGTGTAATCCAGGATCTATGGGGAGCCCCATTGTAGAAGAATCTTTGAGGAGAGAAGTTAATCAAGACCCAGGGAAGGAAAGTTATGGACACTGGAGTTAGTGTAGGGCATGCGCTCATTGCCAGGAGACTTTTTTTTGTTTATTTTCTCAGATATTAAATATGTAGTCAGGCTGCTCCTTTAGCTATGGATGTACTATGAATTTTATTGGAGCTGGATAGAGAGAATCTGAAGAGAGAAATTAAACAGGGTTTCACCCTTTCAATAGGCAAGGCTAAATCATGGACAGAGAATAAATTATAACTGCAGATATTTTAAAGGTATATATTTTAATTGACATGCTTAGATATTTCAAGTGTGATTTCTTGATGCCTTTTTCAGGGAATATGTATGGAGTTTCTCTAAAGAGAAACGTGGGAGCCTAGAAATCACTTCAGAAGTCGATGGATTGGCTACTGTAGGGCTCTAAGAATTGTTCATGTGACAATTTTTTGGCCTGATTTTAGTGATTTTATCTTCTTTCTCATCATCTTTTTTCTTTCTTGTCATCATGGGGAGAACGACAAGTATGGTGAGCCAAGCAGTGTGTCTGTAGAAAGAGCATGTCTATGCATTCCGGCTCCCGAGAGCTGAAGATAGAAGATCAGCCTGCAGCTTAACAAGTAAACTGTGCAGTGTCAACAACTTAAAAAGAACCAGAGAGTCATTTAGAGCAAATGAAATGGCCCAATCTTCGTGGTCTTGACATACAAAAATCTTAACTCAATCTATGTATAAAACCTCACTAATACTATAGATACAAGAAATGATGAGAAATCACCCAAACTATAAATGGTCAATAAATATTTTGTTTCATTTTAAGAACAATTGAAGATAGGGTCCTTAACATGACATTCTGGTTGTGTTCAGCAGTAGGAATATTCATTTAAATTTTTTTTACTTTTGGATGATCTCCCTAGTTTACTAAGGCTGCACAAAACTGTTCATACACAAGGTGAATTAAACTGGGGATTGAAGTTGGACCATTAAGCATATTATGTATGCATTTCTTTGTTTAACTATCTTCCTAGGCTCCATTTTTGAAAACTTTTGTTTTAAGTTACACCAATGTGAGAAAATGGTCAAACATTTCTTTTATTAAAAATTAGTGCCAATTTTAAGGCTTACTAGGCCCAATGACACGTTTTTAATACAGATCTCTACCCCAGCTATGTTCTTCTTGTTTTCCAGAGATTTTTTAGCTCCATTTGAACTTATCCAATACCCCCTTTCCAGATATTAACTTTAGAATCCCTCTTCCTATGTACAACCTGGATGTGACAAGCTTTAAACATACTTGCAAATGGTAGATTGATTTTGAAACAATAAAAGGATCACCAGCCCTGTCTTAATTCCTTTCTTTCATCTTCAAATCACAGATGGGACTTGGTGTGGGGTTATTACTTCACCATATATCTTCTCATGTTGTTCAAAATGAGGAACCCCTTTGTGGCAGAGTCCAGATGAAGAAGTACTCATGAAGGACTAACTTATGTAGTAAATAGTCATCTTTTCAATTATATTCCAATGAAGGAATGATGCAAACAACAATAGTGATGGCAAAAACATGATTTCATTCATATTGCATCACCATTGAACTTCTACACAAGGGACTCTGCCACAGAGGGGTCTTACTGTTCCTGATATGAGGTATACTACTTGTCTAATCCCCTAGAGCCTCTGGGACAGATTCCCTCTCTATGCTCCCTCAGGCCAGCACCAAACTCTTCAATCCTATGTCTGGTTGATAATCTGGCTTCAACTTTGGGTTCTTCCCTCTTGTAAGTTTATAGAATCTGTAAATTTGGACTTGGTATCCAAGGTATCACATTGGCATTGCTCCTGTGAGTAAGCAAACACTGGCCCCTGCTCATTTCTGAAAGACACCCGAGGTTGATGACTAAGAGAAGCATCAAAACCAGGCTACTGGAATATGTACCAGAACCATCCTGCATGAACCATAAGACCTTGGGGCCAAGACTTCAGAATTATCAACAGAGGGGTAGGGACTCTACCTTCTACATAGAGTCTTTGTGATCAGTAAATATATCAATGCAATAGGGCCTCACTTCCAGCTAGTGGGAGGTTTAGTTAGTTGACTGCAACTTCATGGAACCCAGCAGAACAAAGTTCATATTTCCATAGATTAATGAATTAATGAATCTCAACCTCAGTGGATTTCCTAGTATATATATACACACTTCTAAAGACTTCTAAGCACTTGTAATGTGAAGCAATTGCACTCACTGTCTAGTTCATTCACTATACTCAATAAATACTTGTTAGACTAATATATTTGAGTTTTCTTGGTTTTGCTTCTTTTTAAGACAATGTTGTATTTATTTAGAATATTCCATGAATCCTAAAATTTCTTGAACTATTCTAATAAAATGCAACTGTATTTTGTATTGTATTTTGAATACATTGTCTACTCTCCTCATTAAAGGTAGGTTAGAGACTATTCCCACCCCTCCCCCACATTTGTCTGGATTTTAAACTTTTAAAATGTAAAGTTACTTTGGAAAAATTTTTTTGTGGTAGTGAGATATTCCTTACTAGAGACATTTAAGTATATAAGGTGGGAGAGATGATATTTCTTTTTTTTAATTTTTTTATTTTTAATAATGAGAACAAAGATGCAAAGAAAGAGGACAAGGTAAAGTTACAGTGGAAGAACAATCACCCATAACATAATTCTCAGAAGAAGTCCCCTTGCTGATATCTTAACTTTGCACTTTCAGCCAAAGAACATTAAGATAAATAAAACAGAATCCATGTAAAATTACTTTGTCCCTCAAGTCCCCAGATTGTAACACATTATAATATTTCTTAACAGCACACAAGGCAATCTAAAGCCATAAAACTTACGTAACTCCTTAAACATTAGAGGCATAGTATTTTTTACATTTCCATGTACATGCATATTAGCTTAAGTTAACCTCAAATTTTAAGTGGGTTTTTTTTTAAGGATTAGAGTCAAAGGAGCACAGTAAAAACAGTGTTAGAGTGGCAATTGTTGTTTGCATAGGCCCACCAAAATATGAGAGGCATAGAAAGGAATAACCTTGGCCTAAATACAAAGAGACCCTACCCCTGAAGTTTCTTGGCATAAGACCAACTCTAGGCTCCAGGCAAGCTAGATTGTCCAATCCAAGACATTGTCTGTAGTGCCAACACACTTTTATTTTTCACACAGTCTCTGTTGTTGGTATCATGTTTCTGTATTAAAGATCCTGGAATCTGCATATTCTACATTGAAGTCAGGATGTGGAGCATCCTAAGGGCAATGCAGGTAGCCCTGTCCCAGGTCGTTGTTGTTGTTAAGTCTTCTCAGTATTAAGGGAAGTCTCTTTTGAGCAGGTTGATGTCTGAGCAGTGATAGGGTCTTCCGTGGTAGAGGATTGCTTCCAGGTGATGTTATAGACAAACCTGGATGTTTCGTGGATGGCTTCCCTGGTTCAGGGGTGAATGGAAAATGCCCTTTCTTCTGAGGCCTGTGCCAGGTCGTTATGTCAATGTTCAGGGTGTAAGGTCCCTTTGCACTACAAGATTTGTGTGTTCCAATCTCTATTAGATAGGATCTTATTTGTATGTATAGTATTTTCCCATTTTAATGTGCCTATGCAAAAAAAGGAGCAATGCCACATGGCATTATTGGCGCATATGGGAGCCATAAGAACAAGTCCAACAATTCCCATGACATGGTTCAATCATAAGCATTAAACTGGGGGACTCTTTCACCAAAATTCCTTGTTGAACAGCTCATAAAGAGAAGATAAAAAGTGGTTAGAATCTTCACTGTATAAGAGAATGTTTAGTAAGACTTATAGCTGTCAGAGAAAAAAACACAAAATATTCGAAAGAAATACGTGTCCATTTTATGTCTTTTGAAACAGTTTGGGGTTGTTACACACAATGTACGGCTTTGGTCTGTGATTAGGATTGTGCAGTACTGAAGTTAAAAAGAGTAATGTGGGTTAGTGATGTTTGGAGGGGTGAGAGAGTTAAGGAGTAAAAATGAGCTTTGTAGGGGTGTGGGAAAGGGCAGAATACAAAATGGACATTTTGGATACGGAAAGCATAACATAAGGATAAGGAATACTCTTGATACATGCAGTGCGTGCGGGGACATGTAGGCTGGTCAGAAATTGCCAGTGATAAACTTAGTGCAACCGAGCAAATCTCAGCACACCCCAAGTTAGTTCCCACCATTTCTGGCCTCCTGGGCTGGAACCCCAGAAGGCCTGGAGGCCGGGGACAGAAGAGGGGAAGGCTGGGGCCTATCAAGGCTCCCAGCGCACCCAAGTTAGGGAGAAGGCCTTCCACATGGGGTCTCCCCAAAACCCATGCCGGCTAGAGCTAGCCTCCAGCTCAAGAGAGGATCGATAGAGAGCTGGAAGCCAGGATCTGCCTGCCCTACACCCTGTGCCCTCCCCACCCTAGAACTGGGGGAAGGGTGGGGAAAGCTTGGGACCCCATCCAGGAGGGACCCCCCAACACCCACCTTGTCTGGCTGCCTGGGCTGTCACCCCTGAAGGCCTGGAGGCCGGAGGCAGAAGAGGGGAAGGCTGGGGGCCTATCAAGGCTCCCAGCTCACCCAAGGGAGAAGGCCTTCCACATGGGGTCTCCCCAAACCCCATGCCGGCTAGAGCTAGCCTCCAGCTCAAGAGAGGCTAGATGATATTTCAAAGGGTACAGTTTGAGCTTCTGTACCCTTTGTTCTCAGAATGCTTACAAGGGAGAGTTAAAGGACACAAAATCGATTTGGTCTTCTTCCACCAGCCTATATTAGGTTTAAAGGACTTGGCATATGTCAATGGTAAATGTAACTTTACTATTTCCCTGATTGTCACAGGGGACTCTGTGACGCCAATTCTGGTAATGCATCTAAATCTACCCAGTGATTGTTTGGTGCCTTACCACATATTTTCCCAATCATTTAACTTGTTCAGTTTTTAATAATACAAATATATTGTATAAAGTGACGTGGCAATTTAAACAAGGGCACATAATATTTTACAAACCTCAAGTTTGGAAAAGAGAATGTGCACATTTCCCCCTGTTAGATTAAAAAAAAAAGATAAAGTGGATGGTTCAGGGGCAGTCATGAGGAAACCCGAGTTAGAGGCTTTTTTCTATCGATGAGAAATATAGAGGGGTCTCTTTAAATGTTCACCATAGGGGAAGTCAACGTGAACAGCTCTCCTTGTCAGCTTTTAGAATTGCACAGGCATTTTGGGTTGGCCCCTTTGGAGTATCGTGCAGAACAAGACCAAGGTGCATCAGTTCTCCTCAATAGTGCTTAGCCTTACAGAGAATCAGAACAAGAAATCGTGTCTGCTCTAGTTCAGAGTCGGGCTAGAAACAGGAAGTGAGCTCCTGAGGATCATAATGAAGACCTAGAACATTGACTTCAGCACTGAGACAAACGGGGGTACTTTCTGTTCTTGTCACTTGATGTCCCGTGACTTGACCCCATCAGGGAAAATGATTATGACTGAAAGCATAAAAACAGATGACTTTTTGGACTGACCTTCATCCAGTTCAACTGGAAGCCAACTATCCTCTTTGGATGCTTATTTTGTTGGTTTCCTAAACTCCTATTTCCCATCTACCTGGAGAAAGAAAGTTCTTTTAGAAACATACAACAGAAAAAAAATTCAATCAGCAAATCAACCACTGACATTTGTGTGATTTTTGAGATTTCAGTGGAAAATGAGATTTTTTGCAGTGACAGATTAAGACCTTTACCCAAACCTTTGCTCACACATTATCTAACTTAGATCTCCTTACACCACACATACCTTCAAGACCACTTCCCTTTCTAAGTGTTGGGCACAATTCAATGATGTCTTTTTCTTTTTAAATATACATCTTCCCCTTCTAGAAATAAAATGACTGGATGCATCTGTCATTCCCCTTCTAGTGTAAATGAATGAAGGTATCTGTCTCGCTCACCAGCTTTAATTCAGAATTCAGCACAATTCTTGGTTGAATCAAAACAGAAAATTGCTGGTTTAGATGTTTGTTCTGGCCTTTGCTGGAGTTCAGCAGACAGTCATATTGGAGAAAGTGGAAAGATTGTGGGAATCTGAGCATGAGAAAAGTCTCATCAAAAAAAGACTTCAGGGGACAAAGCGATAACACAGTGGGTAGGGATTTGCCTTGAATGTGATTAACCCAGGTTTGATCTCTGTATCCCACATGGTCCCCCAAGTCTTCCAGGAGTATTTTCTGAGTGCACAGCCAGGAATAAATCCCAAGGACTGCCAGGTATGATGGCCCCAGCACCCCACATACAACTTTATACTATTCTGCTTGACATATTGATAGCAGAAAAGCATTAAAGCATTTGGTTTTTGGAGGCCACACCTGTTGGTGCTCAGGTGTTATTCCTGGAAGTGTTCAGAAAACCATGTGGTGTTAAAGAGACTTCTTGCACGCAAAGCATGTGCTCACCTCATGGAGCATTCTCTCCTGCCCAAGTGCCATGTCTTATTTCTGAATTCTTATTTTAATGTATTTTATGTTAATGGGATTGTGAATGCAGGAAAGTTTTGAGCTCTTGTATAATCAAGTGCATTAAGGGAAAAATTAGAATGATACCTGATCTTCGCATGCTTTCAGGCTGCACCTGATTTCAACAGCTAACTGTCAGTTTAGATCCTGAGGGTTTCCTAAGAAAATTAAAAGACTTTGGACTTCAATTTCAAATAAGTAGAAGAAGAGACTAGAATGAGTTCTTCAATCCCTCTTCAGCTCAACTTCGTGGGCTTGAGCTGGGTAGAATTATTGATTAGGTAAATGGCTTCTGGGGGCTGAATTAAATTCTCATGCCTAGTACTAAAGTGAAGCAAACCATATGGGAATTCTTGACAGTGATTGATGAAAATACATTATCTAGTTATAGTACCATCATGTCATTTTTTCCTTTTTTCCCCCCTTTTTCTCTTCTCATCTCCTTCTTGTCACCTCTCCCTCCTCTTCTCACCAAGTTGTTAATTTCTGGCAATATAGGAAAAATAAAATATCTCAAACTTTCAGAAACATTCTTCCATGCAGATTTGGCAAAATCAAGTTAGAGAGGTAGCACAGAAGTTAAGGTTCTTATCTGGTATGTGGCAATTTCTCCCAGTTTGATTCCTGGTACATGGTCCCCCAGTACTATGAGAAGGGACCCCCCTGAGCATAGACTTAAGAGTTAAACTTAAGCATTGCCAGTGTTCCATATTCCCAGCCCCAAAACAAAATAAAACAGATTTGACCAAATCAATGATGGTCTTTTTTTTTTTTTTTTTGATCAAAGTGGAGGCAGGTCAGTTTTCTGAACCAAAAAGCTTTAACAACACAGATCCCCAGAAATTTCTTTTAAATGCTCATGAAACAGCCTGACATAAGCAGCAAGCAGGGAGACCCTATCCACCCCCACTCCATCCCCTCTCTATTTTCTTGCTGTTTGAGTGACTGCAACCGCCATACTAAACTAATTATATCATTTCCTAATTTGTTTGGAATGTGTGTTTGTAGAGTTATCCATGTATACATATCTATCTATCCTTTTAGGGAAAATTAAGTCAAAAGTTACTTTTTTTTTAAAGTCTCAGAATTCCAAATGCAGCAGATATTTGCCAAATGAGTATGAACGGGAGAAGGTAGGTACACGTTCTAGGAGGATCTGATTTTATAGCTCGCTTACTTCCTCACTCAGCCTCCATCTCAGGGCTGGGATCAGTCCTGATAAGGCACTTGGGCAATTGGTTCTGGTTTCCAGTAAAGTCTTGAAGTCCCACATAATTGATTTTGATGGCTGTTCTTGTTAAATAGGACAGACAGGCTCAAGCTGACTTCCAAGATGAGATGAAGGTTTTTCCAGCATTTCTTTCTAAGGTTTGCAGATAGATTTTCTAGAGGCATTGTGAATTTGGGACTGCGTTGTGTCACTGGACAAGTGACCTGGGAACTGCGGAGCATGACTCCCTGCAAATCATTTGGTCCAAGTCTCAGTCACTTGGGAGGCCAAACTCTTACCTTCCATTGGTCTAAACTAGAATTTGGTTGTGATTTTTTTCAAGGTTCAAGACATTGAATCCTTTGATGAAAACAACTGCTCAGAGAATGAACATTTTATAAATAAAAAATTTTGAGTGGGAATATAAGAATCAAATACTCCTGCTTGTGTTGAATTTAATCTTAGAAAGGTGTATTTTTTTAAATAAAAACTTAAACTATGAAGCCTTAATGAGTATTTACTCTCTGTCTCTATTTGATTCTATGAGTGAGTCAAGGAATAGTTTAATCCAAATTTCAATTCTTTGCACACATGTTGAAAATAGTTACTTTGCAGGGGACTGGGTAAAACTCAAGAGACCCTAAGATATGAACTCCTTTCTCTTACCCATTCTCTCTTTCTCTCCTCTTACAGAAATGAGGAAGATGGATAAAAAGTTTTTTAACTGGAACAGGTTGAAATTAAGTAAAGTTGAACAAACACAAATCTTCTACAGTGAAATGTAAATTTGCCTCAGCAATGGATGCCAACTGAGTGTTCCCCCTCCCCTTTCCTTTTCAGTGGTAGCAATAACTGAGAAGTATATTGGCCCAGTGATCAGGAGGGAATCATGCCCAACTCCTGGTCTTAATGAAACATAGTCTAAAAAAAAGAACCCAGAAAACAAACCAGCAATTTCTCGTGGACTGGCAGCAATTTAAACGCTCCATCAGAACTGGGGTTCAGTTTTCTCCCAGCTCTTCCTTCATCTTCAGTCATTTTTCTTCTTCTTTTTTTTCTCCTCTTGCCCAGCCTGCTCTCCATCTTTCTCCCAAAATGCTCCTTTGGTGTTTCCAGGGATAACATTTCCTTGATATTTTTGAAAGAGAGCATCCTTTCTCTTGAGAATCTATCAGACACTAAGTATTAGGTTTGTTTGGCTTCAACCTATTTTGTGGCATTTCACTAAAAGTTTCCTTACTCAAAGGGAGGAGTAAATAGGGGTGACACAGTGTTCTGCATGTTAAGGGTCTGATCTTAGTCTACATTTTTCCCTCTTCTCCACCCAACATATGCACTGAGAGTTTGACTTTTGGTAAAAAAAAATGGCTGCATCCTATGATCTGACGAATCTACAGATCTAAATATCCAGACAGGTGTCTACACTCTTGTCTGCCACTGTAACAATATGACCATATGTTAGGTCTGTTCATTTTTACTGTCTCTGGCTGGGTGAAATCCCTCTGCCTTTAGGAGTGGTGGTTGCATAGAAGACACACACACACACACACACACACACACACACACACACACACACACACACACACACACATATATATATATATATATATATTGCTTTAAACAAGAGTTGCTATTTCAAGGGGATATCAATAGAAACTCTCAGCTGATTTGAGAGAGACACCAGAACCAGAGGTATTCTGGTTTCCAAAGGCAGTTCTGGTGGTTTCCTATTGTCCTTCTAGTAACTCCTTCAGCTGTATTCCGAAGACCCAGGTCACCAAAGTCTACTCCACCTTTGTATGTAGATGATGGCACAGCAATGAATAAATCCATTGTGAATTGAATGAAAAGTCCTTTGATATCTGAAACTCAAAAGACTGTTAGGAGATAGCACAGTTTTTGGCTCACCATATTTGCCTGGTGAGAATTTTTTCCCTAAGCATGACAGGTAGAAAACTTGTATTTTCAAAAAAGCTGGTCTGAAAAAATAATCTGGGAAAGTAGTTTTTACAACCACTTTTGGAAATTTCTTTTGATTTTGGCCTTTTGCTGTTATTTTCCTTCGTCTAATGGCAGCATCGGATGCTCTGACACATTCTTTTTTCCCCTTGAAATGGACTTAGGACAGCTGATGAATTGGCCTTCCAAAATGTTAATCCAACCTTCTCCTTCCTCCTTCCAGTCATCCGTCAGACTGGGTTAGATTTTCCCAGTTGATAACTTCCAGTCCCAGTTCTGTGAATCCAATCTTCTCAACTTGTCATCACCTAAAATATTAGTTTTAAATTGAATAATAAAGATACATAACATCTCTATCAAATGCAGATAAAATAACATGATGCCTCATGCTGTGTAACTTCTCTGTGAAATGACTTTCTGAAACTTTCTAAAACTATTCTTCACCCCCCTAATATCGATACTAGGAGTTAGCGGAGATCATTAGAATCATCCTTAATCATGCAAACTATGATCAGTTTTCTCAGTCTCTGCTTAGCTTTTAGGCTACAAAACTCTTGTCTATTAAATCTTATTTCATTTCTATGCTGCTTATTCAACCAGAAGCCATTTCAAACAAGAAGTCTTTTATATTAATCCCCCCCTCCCTTTCTACTCTATTTCCTCTGTTGGGACAGGACCAAGAGGGAAGATTTGTTTGATGCGCTTTTCAATTTTGGGTATAATTACTCTGGAAATCTTTTCATAGGTTGATGTTGCCATTTTAGAAGGTCATATGAGGGGCCAGAGCAAGAGTACAGAAGGTAGGACACTTGCCTTGCATGTGGTCAACAAACTTGGGTTCAATCCTGGATTCCATATGGTTCCCAGAATACCACCAGGAGTGATTCCTCATTATAAAGCCAAGAGCAAGCCTTGAGCATCTCCATGTGTGGCTAAAAATTAAAAAACAAAAAGTCATTTGCAATGTTGGTTTTGAGTTGTTGAGGTGCATTCAAGGATAGAATCAGTAGTAAAGGGAGTGCCCTAATGGATGATTAGGGAGAAAAATTTTGGAATTTGTATGACAGAGTCCTTAAAACAACCCACCTAAAATATTGTGCAACTGAATAGTTTGGAAATCAGCTTTGGAGACCTGGATCTCAATTCTATGTACATCATGGTTTTGTGATATTAGTCAAGTGATTTAATATGTCTTTGCTTCTCTTTCCTTATTTGTGAGACATAGCCAACATTGTAATCTTGGGGCTATGCTAGAACTAATTCATAAATGAATGTATATTGACAATTTGTTAGCATTAAATAAGTGTTAGCTATCTGTAGTTAAATAGGATTTGTTGGTACCCTTTACAAAATAATATTCGTCCCAATCCAGATACTGATCTGCCATCTATACAATTGCATTAGATAGACTGGTATAAATTCATTATTTGGAAAAATCTTGCTCTGAGAACCTGCCTCTGTTGGTGCCTTGTTCATTGGGGACACTCAGCACTCACCCGGGGCTTTAGTTGGTTAAAATGGTGATGTGGCGAATCTGTAGGAATCTCATGCATATTTACTTCATTAGTTTAAATGTGATTTTTTTCCTATTATTTTTTGTTTGTTCTTTGAGTCATACCCAGTGATTCTTGGGGATTACTTCTGGCTCTCCACTCAGAAATTATTCCTCCCTGATTGAATGCATGTCTGAAACTTAACTATGAAGGATTTTGTAAGTCACAATGCTTTCAATAAAATAAAATAAAATAAGCCAACGTAAAAAAAGTTAAATTATTCCTGAAGGGCTTAGGGAACTATATGGGATGCCAAGGATCAAACCTGGGTTGCCTGCATGTAAGGCAAGTGCCTTACTTGCATCCTGCCTCTTAAAAGTGAATATTTTATGTCAGAACATTTATTTATCTAAGATAATATTCTTGTAGAAATCCATGGTTTAACAACAAAATAATAAGTAAGCCCACCAAGGAACGGAGAGAAGACAAGACATAGATAGCCAATAGGCACGTAGAAAAATGTGTATCATGACTTACATCAGGGAAATGCAAATCAAAGCAACAGGGATATGTTACCTCACACAAGTGAAAATGGCATAGAAGAGAGAAACAACTAGTGTTTCTGGAACTGTGGTGAAAAGGGATCCCTCATTCACTGTTGGTGGGAGTGCAAACTAGCTCTGCTTCTATGAAAAAACAATCAGGAGGCTTCTTCAAAAATTAAAAGTAGGTGCCAGAATGATAGCCTAGCAGGTAGGTCATTTGACTTGCATATGGCTGACCCATTTTGATCCCTGTCACTCCTAGGTACTACCAGAAGTCATTACTGAGTGCAGAGCCTGAGCACTATTAAGTATGACTCCCCCAAATCCCAAACTAAAATAAACACAAGAGAAATTAAAACCTGAGCTTCCATAAGAACCTGAGATTTCAATCCTTGGCATCTGCACAGTTAATACAAAAATATTAGTTAAAATGCATTTATATCTCTGATCATTATGTTATATATATATATATATATGTATATATATATATATATATATACCATAATTTCCACTCTATACGACACACCTGACCATAAGATGCAAATAGTTTTTAGATGCTCTCTTCCCTGCACTCAGGTTTCAGCTCCTGGCAGCATTTGCTCCATAAGATGAACTCTTTGGGGGGAAAAGTGCATCTTATGGTATGAACAATATTGTAATAGTGCAGAAAAATAAATTACTCAAGTGACACCAATAAAGAAGGTGTGGTAGATGCACCTTAACAAATACTACTGAACTATAAGCAAAGATGAAAACTTTTGCTCCAACTTGAATGAAATAAGGGGGACTCATGTTAAACAAGGTTATAACACTGTTAACAAAATGTTGACAAAAAGAGGGAAAATATTGAATAATCTCACTTGCCCATTACATATATATATATATATGATGCACACATATTAATATATGTGTATACATACATGACATCTTTATCCACTTATCTGCCCATTGGGCACTTGAACTCCTGGACTGTGGCCCTTGTAGATAGTAAGGCAACAAGCATAGGTGTGACTCTATCATCTTGAATTAGCATTTTTATGTGTTTTGGAGAGATGCCTAAAAGATACTCCCAACATTATTTGATTAACAACACTTTTAATTAAAATGAAACAGCTTCTTAAACAAAAGCTATTGTTAAGTTCTCCATGAATCTCCTGTAGAGATCCATGGAGTCTCCATTTGTCCACTAGAATCTGTAAAGCAACTTTTAGAGTCACCATTTCTATATTGACCCACAATTCACCTACACAAGCATGGATGTACGCAATGTAGAAATGTATGTTTTGCAAGTGGAATGCCGTTCATTCCTTGGAGAAGCAAGGACTGTTCACTTTGTAAGCAGCATGTGGTAATTCAATGGGACAACTCTTGCTACATTGAAGGTCTTGCACCTGAGTATGTGTGTATGTTCTTTTGGGATCTAACTGAATCCTCCCAGACTGAGTGGTTTCCTGTCTGGGCTGAACTCGCAAAACAAGGGAGCTGTCGGAGCTGAAAATAGCAGTTGGCCTGATGGCTGAAGCATTGACCTAACACAGAGAGCTTTGGGAAATTGAGGGGAGGAGGGAAAAGAATACCCCCAGATCAACAAAATATTGAATGTATTGAGTAATAATGTCAACTTCCAAGAGAATATGATCTTCTAATCTCAAATTGGTCAACATTCAGTACCAGCATCTTTCATGCGATGACATGAAAAATGCATGATACTGACATCCAGTTGCTGTATATTAAATAGTTGAATAAATAGACTAGAGCTCACCACTTTTGCCACTTTGTATTAGCTAAAGATGGACATTGTGAGTGAGGAAAATACCATTCTAGGCCCTAAAACTAAGTGGGGACTATTCAAACTGGCTTGAAGGCTCCAAGGAGCCTAAATTATTGATAACATATGACACACCTATTAGATATATACTGCTATTTATCTAAGTGGCTTAAAAATGAAAGGTCTTTACTTCCAACACTAATGACCTTTATTTGTTATAAAAATTCTGATGAAAGTTCCAAGACCCAAGACTCTTCCTCAAATGTGACTTCCTAAAATAAACAAGCAGATTAGGACAGTTTTGAGACAATATGGGATAGAAGTGTCTCATGCATGTGTTGTGAGTCCTAATTAATTGTCACTTGTAAAGCAATTTGTGGTCTGGACAAGAGATTCAAGAAGTATATATATTTTTTTTCCCTTCCACAAAAATTTCCACTGAGTAATGACTAACCTTTTCATTTCAGTGTGGCCACTAGTAACTAGTGAGTGAGAAGCCAAAACTCCACAGCCTAGATTTTTGCTTCTATGCTCTTGAGCTGTTTCCATTTCCTTTTTAGAAACATCAGGCTACTTTCTTTGGTGTGTCTGGTTTGTCATTTCTTTGACTACTTCTGGGTTAGTTTTCTTGACTACAATTTTTTTTTATACCAGATTATGGTAGAGGCAGAGAGGCTAAGAGGCAGCACGTTTTCAGTTATGCAAGTGAGCAATTGAGCTATCAAAGAAAATAGTTATTGAAACCAAGATATTCAAGCATTCACATATGATCATTTATCAGTATTATTTTTGGCTGTACACTCATGTTCACAATAAGCATTCAAATGTCAGTGTTTGTAGATAATAGTTGTTATTATGTAAATAAGAATTAATTTATTACTTTTGCATTCAGATATATGAAGTGAAAGAAAAGTTAATGCTCAATTCTCTTCCTAGTATAAAAGTGATAGATAAAACCAAGTGACATCTTAAAACCAAGAGGCATCTTAAATTAATAGTGTGAATGGTGAAGTTCCAATGAGAAATAATTTGGTAGTTTCATACGGTCACTCACTGTATATGAGCTTGTAATTCTCCTTTCAGGTATCTTCACAAGATTAATAAAAACACATCGCACAAAGACTTATTATAAATAATAATATTCATTATGCATTAAATTGAAATTAATCTAAAAGAATATAATAATGTTCAATGGCATATTATAGAAATAAAAATAAATAAATAAAAATAAAAATAAAATAGAAATAAAAGAAATAAAGTACCTATTCATGCTGTATCATGGATGATTTAAAATATGTTTAATAAAATAAATCATGTAAACTATAGTTATAGAATTGTATATATCCTTTTAATCATATAAATCATCAAAGGTGATGAAAAAGAAAAGATATAATCAGTTGTTTAATTCTGTGAATGCTTATATTACTACCTCTGGAGTTTATTACTTAGCAGCCTTTGGTTAGTCTCCTATTGAAGGAGGATCTTCAGATTTCCATACATTTAAAATATTAAACATATATTAAAATATTAGACAATTCTTCATAACCTAATTTTTTATTTGAATTCTTAGAGTTTAATGAGATTTGCCAAGTGACATGGAAAAAAATAGCATGTGATATTCTGTCAGCAAAAAAAACATTTCTAGGATCTGATGAGCTTTTGGTCCATTCCATAGAATGATTCCATAGAATCATTTCTTGGGATGATGTGGATCTTCTGTCTACAACCAAAAATTCTCCACCTGTCAGGAATGGTGGCTGGTGAGTCAGTTAGGTAATTTCTATAGTAAAAGCTCCTAGAATTTGCCATGGAGGAAATGAGGGGAATCTAGGGAGAATGTTTTTTTTTTTTGAAATATATTTGTAGAAAATTAGGTTTATTAGAACCATATGGTTCAAAAATATTGGATAAGTATTTCATTTATCTGGGAATTGATGAAAAAAATGTAGTCTTTCTGTTGGCTCACAATTTACAATTTGGTTTCACCCAAAACAGAGATTTTCTACTTACCATCTTATTTTACATGTCACAAGCATACCAGGGTAGGACTGGCTCAAGGTAGGCCACTTGTCCTTACTCCCCTTCCTGAGGGTAGTCTCTGTACCAATAAAAATTGTAGTTTTGGCAGACAGCATTATTTCTCTCACTTGATGAGGCAGAAAGCTACCTGACTCTCAACCTGGTTTGAATTATTTTCTGTGGCAACCCTTGCTCCAGACCCATTTCCTTGGGATGGGATATGTTGAGTGGAGCCTTTACAATTTTCTGTTTTTATTTTTACCGTGTGAACTTGACCTATGCTCCCAACAGCATCTTCATCAGTTTTTTATTTTACATGTTACAGTGGAAGAGATAGCTGAGGAGTGATGTCATCTTTCCCAAGGGAGAATGTTGGTTAATCGACACCTTCTCATCCTTGCAATGTCTTGTGAGAGGACATTGTTGTCCCCAAGGACCTCTTTATGAATAGCTCAAGTGTCTGTCCCAAAGCAGGTGGGAGAAATTGTAAGGATCTGAGAATCTCACTCGCCATCATGGGCCGTGGTAGAAATTCCACCTCCTGCGCCCTTCATTCCTGAACAGCATTCCGTGTGCTTGACTTTTACAGGTTGTCCCTAGTGTGGTTTGAAAAGTCAATGGGATTTCCATGAACCAGAGGAAAGTTTGAAAATATGATCCCAGTACATTGAGATGTTTGAAGTTTCCCTAAATTTTATTCAGTCTTACTTCAAGTAATTATTTCAAATACTCTTTCTTTTCACAGAAGTAGCTATAGAAGTGCTTCCCTACCAAATAATCTGTGAATTATTATCTTCACTCAGCAAATAACTAGTTGAATCATATTTAGAAATTTAAGCCCATGGGGAGGAGGGAGATTTGGGACATTGGTGATGGGAATGTTGCACTGGTGATGGGTGGTGTTCTTTACATGAGTGAAACCCAAACACAATCATGTATGTAATCAAGGTGTTTAATAAAAAAAAAATATATATATATATACATATATATATATATATATATAAAAGAAATTTAAGCCCTTTACCTAAGTCAGTTTTTTTTCCCTAAAAACATTGCCTCCTTTAAAAAAAACTTAGTTTGAGTGAAAGCACAGTGGTGGGGCATTTGCTTTGCACACGGCCAACTTGGGAGAAACATGGGTTAGATACCCAGTATTCCATATGGTCCTCCAAGCCTGCTAGGAACGATTTCTGAGTGCAGAGCCAGGAGTAACCCCTGAGCATCACTGGGTGTGGCCCAAAACCAAAAAAAAAAAGTTAGCACAGAAATTATTTTGTTTAATTTTTCAGTTCTGGGTGTTTTTTTTTTTAATTCTCAGAGATAACTTCTTGACAAACTGTTTCATCCTTAAGCATACATTTACAAATTATTTTTCCAAGAAGTTGGCTCGATACCCTTTAGTTTCCATGAAAAAGGCTTTTCTTTCTACTAATAGAGTCAGAAGTTATGGAGCCAGAGCAATAGTACAGCAGGTAGGGTATTTGCTTTGTACCAGGATAACCTGGATTCTATCCCCAGCATCCCATATGGTCTCTTGAGTTACCAGGAATAATTCCTGGGTGGAGTCAGGAGTAACACCTGAACACTGCTAGATGTGGTCCCCAAACATACAAACAAAATAAAATAATTATAGAATCAGGAGTCATACTCACTTCTATTTGTAAAATTATTATGGTACTTTTACAATAATTAAGATCTCTAATTCCAGAGGTCTGATTGTGACAACTGCAACTGAGCAGAACTTCTGTAAACATAATGAAAGACTCTATCCTAGGCTTCATCCTAGGTTTGGTGCAAAAACCAAGACCACCAATTATAGAAACCTGATTAAAGCAACAGTGATGGAACAGAAGTTCTAGAATCATAAAGAAAAACTCTGTCTTAAACTTTGTCCTATGACCTGTGCAAACACCAAGATCTCTAACTACAGAGGCCTGATGTTATCATCCTGGCAACACAAAAGGACCTGGGGATGTGAAAAGAGCATGTACGAAGCCTGTAGTTATGTCCATGATAGTACACTTCAAGGGCTGAAGAAACCCTGTATCCCTTAGGTCAAGGGAATTTCCTTTCTTTTTCTTTTTTTTTTTTTTTTTTTTTGGTTTTTGTTTTTTTGGTCACACCTGGCAGTGCTCAGTGCTCCTGGCTCTATGCTTCAGAAATTGCTCCTGGCAGGCTCAGGGAACCATATGGAATGCCGGATTCAAACCACCGACCTTACCTCCATGCTGTCTCTCCAGCCCCGAGAATTTTCTTTCTAATCTCCCCAATATTTACTGTGCCTATGCAGAAAGAAAGAAAGAAAGGAAGAAAGAAAGAAAGAAAGAAAGAAAGAAAGAAAGAAAGAAAGAAAGAGAGAGAGAAAGAAAGAGAGAAAGAAAGAAAGAAAGAGAGAAAGAAAGAAAGAAAGAAAGAAAGAAAGAAAGAAAGAAAGAAAGAAAGAAAGGAAGGAAGGAAGGAAGGAAGAAAGGAAGGTAGGAAGGAAGGAGGGAAGGAAGGAAAGAAAGAGAAAGAAAAAAGAAAGAAAGAATGAAAGAAAGAGAGAAAGAAAGAAAGAAAGAAAGAAAGAAAGAAAGAAAGAAAGAAAGAAAGAAAAAAAGAAAGAAAAGAAAAGAAAGCACAACAATTTATTTTTCTTTTTTTCTTTTTATTTCATGTCATGGTTATTGTTTAGTTGTTGTCTTTATTGCTGTGGTGCTTTTGTGTAGTAGCTGGTTTCGTTTTATTCATTTGATTTTTGTTTTGTTGTTGTTTTATTTTTTGTTTGTTTATTTCTGTTTTTGTATATTTTTTTGCCTTTTTGTGTGTTTTTTTTTCTTCTTTATTCCCTTTCTTTTAAATTGGTATGTATAACCTCTAGACGAGCTCCTCCTGGTTTTTTGTTTGTTTGTTTTTTGATTTTTCTTTCTTTTCTTCTTCAAATAGAACCACATACCTTGGATGGTACCAAGACCAAACAGTTGTATGAACATTGAGTAGAAATAAAAAAAAATGATCACTTAAACACCAAATCTAAAGTCAATGACAACAGAGTCAATACCCGGTCTACAACAAGCTATACACAGAAGGCACCACTTATACTAGCAGTCTGAGGGACAAAGGAGGGAGATATAGAATGCATGCTGGGAACAGGGGTGGAGGGAGGACTACACTGGTGGTGGAAATGGCTCCTGATTCAATGTCACTATGTACCTAAAATTTTACTGTGAAAGATTTGTAATTCACTTTGGTCACAATAAAAATTATATATAAAAATGAAAATCATAACGGTACTTTTTGAGTTAATATAGCATAATTATTAACTTGTATTGTAAAGTAAATTGGCCCTAGTCTGAAAATATTAAGAATTCCCATTATGCCCAGACTCACTGTCACATTATTGTTAATCTTTGAACTCAAGTTTCTAGAATTCTCTTAACTAATGGGTTCTCAGATTTGAAACATTTTCACAGAAACATATAATTCTGTAGGCTTATCAAGAGTTTTAGAAAAGTCTAGGGTTGAAGTACAGGCTATACAGATATCACGTCCTTCAAAGTCAACAATCACTGAACCCCAAATGGGCTGCTGCTCCCTTAGAATAATGAGTTCCCACAGTGTTTAGCTAGGAAGTTTTCCTGTTGGATCCTTGTCCTGTTCAACCACAACATGAGACTGCTTACATAAGATTTGTCACTATTGAGCATAACAAGAATGCTCAGCGATTGCACAGAAGAATAAAGGTTTAGTTTCTTGGCAAAGAGAAAATAAATGCCAATTGAAGAAGCAAATATTTTCTCAGTTGGGAAACGATGTGGAGGAGAGCAAACTTGGGATAAAGGAAAAGAGACAAAGAATAAAGTGGTGCTCAATTCATGGAGACTATTTGTTGATTTGCAAGGTTCCAAGGACAAAAGATGAGAGTATTTTGACTATAAAATATATTTTCCTTGGAAATCTTATTGCTGGCACCATTTTATTTATAATTTTTATTTAGACACCACAATTTACAATGTTGTTAATAAAGAATATTAGGTATACAATGGTTCAACTCCATACTCATCACTAGATTCATTACCCTTCTGTCAATGTCTCAAGGTCTTTTTCCACCAATCTCCTTATTAATTAATTTAATTTTTTATTTTGGATCTCATACTTTCAATATCATTGAATTATGGTTTTGATATACAGAGTTACTTAATTTATCCATTACCAATATTTAAAACTCCAAAGGACCTTACATTACCTTTTGTGAATCTCATCCACTACCTCAGCTTCCTGCCCTATTCCCTTACCCTTTGACTTGGCATTCTTAATTCTGTATTCCAGGATCATGGCCATCAGTTGATACCTTCCATTACCTTGTTATATTTCTCCATTTACCACAGATGAGTGAGATTATCTGGTATCTGTCCTTTTCCTTCTGACTTACATCACTTAACGTAGTACTGTTGTTTTTATCCAAGGTAGAGAAAACTGCATAAATTCATCTTTTCTTATGGCTATCTAGTATTTCATTGGCACTACTACATTTTTAAAACCCAACTGGATCTGAAGGCAAAGGTAGATTGCGCGTGAGTTACCAAAAGGGATGAGACCAAGTATGCATTCTAAAGAAACTCTTAGTTCCTAGAACATGTTGTAAGGTCTTTTAAGAAAACCCTAGGGTAGGTACTTGCTAGGGAGTGAATTGTTTCTGCTCCCCGAGATTTTACATCAAAGTTCTAACTTCCAGAATTTGACTATAAATGCGTGTGCAAAATAAGAGAGCCGTTAGCCCAATAATTAAAGTGAAATCAGGTCATAGAAATGGGCTCTTATCCAAAATGGCTGGTGTTTTAGAAAAGATCCGGACACGGATGAACTCAGTGTGAATAAAGAGGGCAGGGTTACATACTAAAAAGAAGTGTATCAAAGAAATCCACTATACAGATCCGTTGATCTCAGACGGTCTTGTTTCCCAATCCCGATACTTCTTCAAAGAAAAGCATTTTTACTTAAAGGATAGGTGGGAACATCCAGAAGAACCTTTTAAGAGCAACATTTTAAGTGAAATACAGGGGATAAGAAGAATTTATAAGTTATTTAGACTGCGGAGAAAACCATCATTTACATTAGACAAAATGCTTTTTTTTTTACTTTTGTTTAAATTTTACCTTTTTTCATTTAAGTTTTTTTAATGACTTACCTACTGTTAATGATGGTTTCATAAGGTCCTGAAGGCCCTTCTATTTCAATTTGTTTGTTTTCCTTTATGTTTTGGGGTCACATTCAGTGTTGCACAAAGGCTACATGTTGCACATTATCGGGTGGTTGCACTCAACAATGCTGGAGGTGGATACCAAACTTCCACATGCAAGGCTTGTACTCTAAACCTACTCAGCCCCTACAATGTTTTAAATGTTTTCTTGATTTATTTGATATATTTTTGAAGTACTGGACATTGAATCCAGTACTTCACACATGGGGGATTATATATATATATATATATATGAGGTGAAGGTCCTCCCAAGTAGTGATTCCTAGGAGGTGATTCCTAGGCCCCTTCTCTCTGATCTGCTGCCCCTCTCCCCATGTAATATACAGCCAATTGAACTAGAGATTCAAGACAAGGCCTAAGGATGAGATACTACTCAGGTCCTGATAGGCTTGGGATAACAGGGTACCCGAGCCATGCTGGGAGCTACCAGTAATGCATCAGAGACCTAGCACGAACTCCAACTTTTGTTCTATCTCCAGTCCTAATATATTTTTTATTAATTGAAGAACTGTAAGATACAAAGTTATAAAGTTGTTCATGATTGAGCTTCAGTCATACAATGTCCCAGCATCCATCCCTTCACTTTTGTTCACTTCCTTCCATCGTTATCCTCAGTTTCTGTCCTGATCCCCCATTCTGCTTCTATGGCAGACATTTTTCTTCTTTCCTTGTGTTTGTAAGACTGTTACTGAAAGGGTAGCATACATATCACTTGACTTCCTTTCAGCACTCATTTCTTGCCCAGTGTGATCACTTGTCATGACCATTGTCCAATGTCTTTGAAAAGGAGAATCATAAAAAAAAAGAAAAGAAGAAGAAACTTAAACATGGTTTGATGGTTTGTAATTAGCCTTGGTTTTCAGAGTAAGGAAGGTGTTTGTGCTAAGGGTTCAATAAATGACTTTGATAAATATTTTCATTATATTTTCTTTTGAAATGCCCTAAGTAATCTTGGGCTATATTGAAAAAAAAAACTCAGCAACACCTCTGTTCTCAAGGAAACGGAGTGAAGTAATAGATCATAAACATAACGAATATCAGTTATGTCAATTCAGTGGAAGATTCCAACCATAACTACATTAGCCTTTGCAGACTTCACAGTCCATTGGAAGAAGCGAAGTCAATGGGAGTGTGTGTATCTTTTTTGTGCCAGGAATTCTGTGGGTGGGAGTGGGTGGAGATGAAATAGAATCATCGGAGGCAACCTCCATTGAGAGATAGATGGTGTTGAAGCAGCTCTTAGAGGGGAACCTATGGGGCTAAAGCATAGTAGGAAGAAGGAAGGAACAGTGGCTGAAAAGTCATAGCATGCCTGTTTGGCAGAGGGAGCCCCAATGTCATTGACAAGATAAATGGAGGTCATGTGGAGGCTCTTATCACAGTAAGGAGTGCTGTGATCTTCGGGTGTCAAGGGCTGGCCTTTCTTCCCTTCTAAATGCTTTTACATGGATGAGCTCCACCTTATGCCCTTACAACAACCCTGCCAAGGTGGGAGGGACAGAGAGAATGATGCTTGTTTTATGGCTGGTGAAACGAAGTCTCAAGACTTTATGTGGTTTGCCCAAGGTCAAAATACAAGCTGGGGAGTCTCTGTGTGGGGCAGGCAGAACAACACCTCCCTGTTGGTCTCAGGGCCCCTTTGGCAGCAGGGGGATAATGATGTTCTCAGACGAAGAGTGGGAGGTGGCAAGATTAAAAAAAATAGACCTGTGACATCAGCAGTGCCACCCCCCATCCCATTCCTTCTACTGCAGAAGGTTCACGAAACCCCTGACTCCACTCTTCCCCCTCGGGAGCCTCTAGTTCACTGCTGACCCTCCAAATGGGAACAGTTGTTCTTCCAACACGACAGCTGGGCTTTCTGGTGTTGACAGGTGCTTGGGAGAAGAATGTACTTCTCTCATCCTTAGACCTTGATGTTTCCTAGGACTTGGGCCAAGTAGTTACTTAGATTCTTCAGACAGCAAAGCCCATCCTTACTGGAGTCAGGAACTTGTTCTCAACTGATAATCCTCTTGTAGTATGTAGAAGAAGAGACCAGGGTGAGAATGGAGGATGGCAGATGACAGCAGATGCACAAACACACATGCAGAAACACATAAATGCATGCACACACAGAGACTCCTAAGTATGTGCACAAACACATACACACCACATCTATGTACCAGAGAAGCACATGCATACATGAATAATTAGAGATGCATGAACTATTACATTTAGGCACAGGCACACAGTGCATACATGAGAACACAGAGACACGTGCACAGAGACAGGTGTGGACACACACATGAACACACAGATAAACATACATGTGCTCACAAACACTCATGGGCACTGGTTCCTTGGGGAAATGTTTCTCTGGTTTTCTCATTGGGAAGTTTACTGGCTCTGTCATCCACAAATGGTGCTCTCTTTTCGAGCTGGGTTCAAGTTAGCTATTTTCTAGCATTTAGGATAGCAAAATGGTTGTGTCAGGAACTACAAAATGGATTACCAACATAAACAATCTTTTCTTGGGCTACATCCTTGCAACTGCCTTTCTATCATGATTTGATTATTATTTATAAGGGACCTTTCATAGAAAGAAATGAAATAATTCGATTTCACTGTTTTCAAGCTGGCTAAGAAGAAAGGACAATATAAAAGAGAAAAAAAAAGAAAAGAAAAGAAGAGAAAAAATGAAGAAAAGAAAACTGCAGTGAATACTCAATAACAAACTGATAAGAAAGAATCTTTCATTGTTTCTCACTTTTTAAATTCTTTTTCCCAAGGCCAAACCTGAATTGATCAATAATATGATCAATGTTTAATGATGTTTTTTAAAATATAAAATGTGTAAAATAAGAACAAAGCAAATCTTTTAAATGTTTTACTTTTCAAGTCTATTTTGCTGAGAGGCCCAGACTCACTTATTTTGCTTTTATCCTGTGCAGAAGGGCCAAGTGACTGGTCAAATTAGATTATTCCACCCAATCTGCATCGAAAGAGGCAGCCAGAAGCATGTCTGAGTTTGATTCTCTCTTGGATGGGTTCTGAAGAGAGATCTTCCAGCCCTCATCTAAAGGCCAGAGGTAGGATTAAAGAAAAGACAAATTTTTGTGACTGCCCAGTGTCTTCAGTGGGAAAAATGGGTATATTTGAGGTAAAGAATTGTCCACATGGAGTTAGTGAGAGCCTGGGTTACATTCCTGAAGGAGATGTTCTGTGGCATGATGCCTATCAGATCCACATGGGAGATACCAGCCTTCATGGCATGGTGGGACACGGGAAACCCCACCACTTCTGCTTGGTATGAGGGACGGATCATTGCCTCTGTTCCCTCCTCTCCCTCTGTGGATGATACTGCATCATCATTTACTGTTTCTCCTCCTTACTTGCTCCCACAGGGTCTCTTCAGTCCCAGGGTCACCACCCACACCCCTCATTCTTGTTCTTAGGGTGTCTGTGAGAGTGGCCCAAGGATAGTGTGGGTTGCAAATAAGGAGTGGTATCAGTGGGTAGGACAGGGCCTATGGACTGAACAGGAAGAGGAGTGTGGGCCCAAAGAAGGGAATAGGCTCACCAAAACTCCTCGAGGCTTTCAGGAAGTGCCTGCAGGGCCCTTAAGTGGATAGGAGCCCAGAAATTCTTCAAGTGCTGGCTTAGGGAGGCAAACTTTGGTCACTAGATTCAGAAATAAAAAGAAAACTTGTCCAATTCATGAAAATTTTATATATACAATACAATTTTGTGTGTGTAAGTATAGCACTTTAAAATTTTTTGTTTTCTAGAATAGACCTTATGTCATTTATAGAATGAGGTTGCCACTTCTGAGATAGTTGCTGAACTTTAAGTGAAATTGGGCTTCCTATATTTTTATGGTCACCTGATCCAGACCCCATGCTTTAAAAAATAAAAAGAAGTGAAAAGCTTTGCTTGAGATATTTTCCCAATGAAAAGGATGAGAATTACAAATATTAATAGAATTCTCACTTCTAAGTCACTCCAAACTTGAAGCATCAAAGTCCTTCCCAGTTTCCACCTTAAAACTGAAACTATTTGCTGATGCCTCCAGTGGATAGACAGTGTGGCACATTCATATCCTTCCACGAAGAGTTTGCTAGCCTGCCAGCCCTTTCCCCTTTTCAGCACTGGCAATTAAGTTCTAATTTTGTGTCTTTTCTTCCCTGTGCTAGCCAATCCCTCATAGGTCCTTGTTACCTGCCATGCCATGGCCTATCAAATGGGAGAAGGTAGATTGGAAAGAGCAAGGTGAATGTCCTGTCAAGGTCTGGCTCTGTCTGTGTGTTTCCCATGTCAGATATTCTCAGACATAATATCAAAAACCGAATCCTTGCCTCAGATTTTCCATCTTCACCTAGGTCTCTCCTAGTGCCACCTCATAAGGACAGGTTACTTTTTATTCCTGCTCTTACCAACCTGTTTTGTTGTGTTTTTATTTGTTTTTCATTTTTGTTTTTGTTTTGGGGCCACACCCAGTGATGCTCAGGGGTTATTCCTGGCTATGCACTCAGAAATTGCTCTTGGCTTGGGAGACCAAATAGGATGTCAGGGGATCGAACCACGGTCTGTCCTAGGCTAGCATGTGCAAGGCAAATGTCATACTGCTTTTGCCACCACTCCAGCCTCAAGACTTTTTTATTATGAGTCCTTGCTCTACTTCCTTTCATTGGACTAAACAAGTTGAGTGCAAAGACTTGGCTAGGCCAGCCTCGTATCCTATAAGTAGAGACCATGCTTGCTAACTTCAGCTGGGACTTGCTGAAAGAAGTGTCTGGAAGCAGATTCAAAAATGATCCTGACTCTGATGGACCTTATGGTCCCAAGGCCTGCTTTTTCCACTAGAAGTGGATGTGATATTAAGGCTTTCAGTTTCATACTCAGCAGTTGGTAGATTTTATTTTCTATCTTGGGGCATGAATAAATACATCTTACTCTACACCTAGTTAGAAAGGGGAAAAATTCTCCAATTATTGGATGGTAGGAAAGTCTGCAAAGATGATCATGTCTACCCAGATTCTGACCTTCCATCCTCTTCAGGCACCAACTGTTGATGAGCGTAGGTTAAGTTTCTGCTGCTATTGAATTTCCATGAAAAAACCCTTTCCATGAAAAAGAAATATTTGACTCCACTTTGTATTAATGGGTGCTGCATATATGGTTCCTTTATACTCATATAATTCCTAAGACCATCAAAAATAGGAAGTGCTTTTCATCTTACTTTGTCTAATACTGGTTTTGTTTTTATTTTTTCTAGTAGCTTTTTTTGATTCTTTTAGTGGACAGAATCATTATCCAGACGAATGTCAATGTGTTTAAAAAGTTCTCATTGAAATTCAAGGAAGCATTTCACATCTAATTAGGTAAACGTCCACCGTTTCCACTCCACAGTGAGAATCTTGGCTACCTTTTGGTGCTCATTAGGACCAAGGCATGGGTTCAATCCTTGTTCTCTATTTGGATTTCATGGGGAAATTTTTTGATCTAGGGCCACAGGGAGAACCCTGAATCCCGGTCCAGGCTCTTGGCTACACATCAGAGGGAGAACATGCATGACTCAAAGCATCAGCTCTGCAGGAAAGCAGCTAAAAAGCAAACATATTCACAGTGGTAGAGGAAGGAATCAGCACATGGCTAGAATAAAACTCATCCCTAACTCAATGTGTATGGCATCAATTGCTCCCTACCAGCCTCACTCCCAACACAACACCTGGGAATATCTTTAGACTTTACTACCCACTCTATGTTTTGTCTCATGCTTGCTAAGTCATTCCTACATTTGAGATTTCTTTCCTTCTTTTGGAGCCTTGAAGAAGATGCATCAGTGATTTATTCATTTATTCACTTGATTGATTTCAGTAACTGTCTGTTATAACCTATGTCTATCTCAAGATTATCAAATAAACTCAACACAGCTGATACTAAGAGAAACCTCTCATTTGTGCAAATAACAGATATATAAACCAAAGCCAGTATAGTTATCAATTTAGGATAAATACTATAAAGATATATTAATGAGAGTAAGGAGAAAATGTAGGTTACTGTTTGAAAAAGAATAAGGTGTTTGGGATAAGTGCCAATATAGAATCTAAAATCCAGAAATGTCTGACCTCATTAGAGTTACTTAACCAGCCTGTGCCTTGGTGACCATGGCTATCTTCTAAGCTAAGAAAAATGCCACCTTATTTGTTTCTTATTAGGTCTAATGTGCAAACATATGCCAAGATGTTAGAATAGCACCTGGTTGACTAAGAAACAACTTCTGGTGTCCTGTATTACAATTCCACTGCCTTCGGGAGATTAGTTCTGTTGAGATTGTAACCCCAAAATCCAGGAATGAATGATTCTTTCTTGAAATGAAATTCATTTTAGGTATTTAGAGAGCATAGTATGATTTCTTTTTTTGTATTTGGGTCACACTCTGCAGTGCTCAGGGGTTATTCTGGCTCTGTGCTCAGAAATCATTCCTGGCAGTGCTTAGGGGACCAAGTGGATGCCAGAGCTCTAACTCACTTGGGTACATGCAAGACAAATGCCCTCCCTGCTATTCTATTGCTCTGGCCCCAGGATAGTACAATTTCTAATATGTTACCTCACTTTAATTTAGGGGAAGACAGGATTTACTTGGAAATATATTTTGGGAAATAAGGGAAGGTATTTCCAATCTTCTATAAAAAATATTTTGAATTTTTAAAGTAAATAATGCAATTACATTCAACGGGGTACAATAGTTGGTATTTGTCATTGAGCTCTAAAGTCAGAAATTATTTTATACTTAAATGTATTAAACAAAGAACTATTAGGTTATTTTCTTATTTCCTTTTGTTCAAATCTACCTGGTCCATTCATGATTTGTTTTTACTAAATAACTTGACCCACTTCAGTCTCTCTATGCCATGTTAATAAATCAAATGCTTTTGTGTCCATGAAATCACTTCAAAAATGTTCTCGAAATTTGGAGCCTGAATGGAGCCTGAATGATACTGCTCTTGCTTTACACATTGCTCACTGGAGTTTGATCTCAGGAACCCCATATGGTCTTCCAAGCTCTTCCAAGGAGCTATCCCTGAGCACAGTAAGCCCTGAGCACTGCTGAGTATGGCCCCAAGACAAACAAAAACTTCTCTAAGTAAGTGTGATACACTTTTTTTTCCAAGTCATATTATATACTATCAGGCTTCCATTAATGTATGTGGTATACTAAAACCATCAAAAATTAAATATTACAAATTCTGTTAATCATGGAAAGAACCAATAAAATTTTTTGGTCCTGGTAGTAAAGAATACATGTCTGCATGCAATCACAAAGAGACATTTTCTTTTCTTCCCGTATCTTCAACATTCATTTTCAGATTCATTTTTATTACTATTTTATCTTTTTATTTTTTGGTAATCATTTCAAAAAAATCATTCAAATGGTGTTTGGTTAGTCTGGACTCCACTACTTAAACAAGATGGGCAAGAAAGCATGAAAGCAATTTTCTAGATTCTTAGACATACAGAGATGGACTTATTAATTTTTTTTATTTTGGGGCCATACCTAGTGACTCTTAGGGGTTACTCCTGGCTATGTGCTCAGAAATCACTCCTGGCTTGGGGGGATCATATGAGATGCCTGGGGATTGAGGTCTGTCCTGGGTTAGCCACATGCAAGGCAAACGCCCTACCTCTGTGCCATCGCACCAGCCCCATTATTTCTTGACCTCACCACTTTTCAATTCTATTTCTTTGACTGTGACAGACACTTGGGTTAAAGCCTTAAAAAGGAGCCCAAATCAGCTGTTTCTAGCACTGGTCTCTCTGTTTCTGAGTTTCTCTTTCTCCTTGCTTTGGATTCTCTCCCTTCACTGTCCTCTTAAAAATTCCTGGGTGAAAAACCCCAAAAAGGCTATAAAGACCCGAGGATGGGCAGTGACTGTGCAAGTATCCCACAGCCTCAATGACAGGAAGCAGGAGCAATTTATTAACCATGTGTTTTCCATCGAAAAGGTTAGATGGGTTACCTGCCAGCCCCTAATTAGCAAGTGTGCAACATCTTTGTTACCTCGGGCTAGTGAGCTGACGACTTAAAGACTTTATTCTTGCTAGTGATTGATTGGGAGAACAGTGGAAGGAACAGTGGGGAAAGAAGGCACTGTAGCTGTATCTTCTCTGCAAAAATACCAACATTCCTGAATGTGTCTTTCTCTAAGGAGAGTCAGATCAGAACCTAAAAATGCCCCAACCTTTCACCCACTCACCCTTTGAATAACATGATTAAAAAAATAATAATCTTCCATAAATTAGGGAAAGAAACTCATCTACTTTCGTTAAGACAAATGCTCTTTCTCCATTGGGCATTTAAATCTTTCTTTGAAAGATTCTTAGAGAGACCTGTCTTTCTGTACTTTGAATAACTAACTGATGAAAAGAAGTGTACTCAGCCGAAATTTTTATTGAGTTCTTAGGGTGGGCCAAGGGCCAGAACAAGCATCAACTAGGGGCTTCTCTCCAGATGGGGTTAGCTCTGGAGAGAAGGTGCCAACCTATTTGCTTTTGTTCCGTTAAAATCTGTATATGCACATCACATTTTCAATGTTTAATGTGCTCCTAAAAGATTAGGTGCAAACTAGACATTCAGATGCTCAGTTTTTTTTTTTAGAAAATGATTAGCAATTTTTCCAATTGCACTTTTTTTGTATGTCTATAGGACTGTACTTTATTGAGTTTGTGGTTTCTGTAATGAATAGATCAGTTCTCGCGTCACCTTTGTATAGATGATACTTTTGAGAAATAGTCCTATATTCTATCATTTTTCTTCTGTCACCTTCCTCCTTTTCTTCTTTCTTTCCTTCCTTCCATCCTTCTTCCCTCCCTCCTTCCCTCTCTCCTTCCCTTTCTTCCTTCCTCCCTCCCCTCCCTCTCTTTTCCTTTTTTTCTTCCTTCCTTCCTTCTTCCTTCTTTCTTTTTTGTTTTCTTTCTCTTTTCTCTTTCTTCTTCCTTCGTTCCTTCCTTTCTTCCTTCCTTTCTTCTTTCTTCCTTCCTTTCTTCTTTCTTTCTCTTTCCTTTCTTCTTTTCTTTCCTTTCTTTCTTTTCTTTCTTTCTTTCTTTCTTTCTTTCTTTCTTTCTTTCTTTCTTTCTTTCTTTCTTTCTTTCTTTCTTTCTTTCTTTCTTTCTTTCTTTCTTTCTTTCTTTCTTTCTTTCTTTCTTTCTTTCTTTCTTTCTTTCTTTCTTTCTTTCTTTCTTTCTTTCTTTCTTTCTTTCTTTCTTTCTTTCTTCTTTCTTTCTTTCTTTCTTTCTTTCTTTCTTTCTTTCTTTCTTTCTTTCTTTCTTTCTTTCTTTCTTCCTTCTTCCTTCCTTTCTTTCTTTCTTTCTTTCTTTCTTTCTTTCTTTCTTTCTTTCTTTCTTTCTTTCTTTCTTTCTTTCTTTCTTTCTTTCTTCCTTCTTCCTTCCTTCCTTCCTTCCCTTCCTTCCCTTCCTTCCTTTCCCTTCCTTCCTTCCTTTCCCTTCCTTCCTTCCTTCCTTCCTTCCTTCCTTCCTTCCTTCCTTCCTTCCTTCCTTCCTTCCTTCCTTCCTTCCTTCCTTCCTTCCTTCCTTCCTTCCTTCCTTCCTTCCTTCCTTTTCTCCTTCACATATGCAAGACAGGTGTGTACTGAGCCATCTCGAGGGTGATGCTCAAGGGTTATTACCAGCACCCTTGGCTTCTAGCCTTCACAAGTAAATCATAGCAAACTTCTAACCCTGTTGTACCACCAAAAGTGTCTTTATATTCCCTAGTGTCCTTCTGGAGCACAAATCACACCATATGAGACCTACAGCAGCAGAATGAAGTGTGAGAATTAATAACAGTAAGAGGACTTAAGTGAAATGTTCTTTCAGTGTCTCAGTGAGTGAAACTTGTTCAGAAAAACAAAACAGCTCTTCATTATGCTTAAGTCTGCATTACTCAGTGTAGGGGATAGAGTGGGAAAAAATATGCAGGTTCTAAATTTAACTCACATATGTTTCTAGTACCGTATGGTCCCCTTTACACAAACTGGTGCAACCCAGAAGACCTCTAATCACCACTGGATATGGCCCTGGTGGTCCCAGCACTACTGGAATGGTTTGGGTATGCCAACACCCAGACCCAGGCAGCACAATGTCCTTAGACGCTCACACTGATCTGATGGCCAAGTTGGCCAAGAGTCATTTGTGGAGGTCCCAGAACTTCCGAAAGCTGCTTGAAAGCTCCCCTACACTGATTCCATCTCTTCAGGACCCAAATTCTGTGTGGTATCCATGGCTAATGCTAATGAGAGTATCTTTATTATAAACAGATTGTATCAGCCATTCATCTCACACCCTGGTACTGAGTGTTCTAATAAATCACAGCTATTGGACTGGAACATTGGATTGTCCAATAAAAATTAAAATCCTCTACTACATATGTCATCCATTTTATATCACTCTTAGAGTGACAGTCCAACTCTGAGGATTAATTAATATTTTGTTTGTTTCTTACCCTGCAACACAGCAAGTTCCTGGAATGAGAATTTTCTGTGGAATGGTAGTTGGTGGCAAGTGTCCTGTGCAAAATGCCATTCCCTTACAAATTCTTCAGCATATCTTTTTACCCAGTCAGATCTCTGGTCCCTAGTTCATTTGAAAATAAAATTTCTTTCTAAGGTATGTTGTAAAATCTTTCAATAAGTCAGAAAATTCATAAAAATATGTGTTTTGTGACCATACAGACAGTATGTATGGGTAGGGTACTTCCCTTGCAAACAACCAACTTGAGCTCAATTCCCTGCACCACATATAGTTTTTTTTAACACTGCCAGGAGTGATCCTTGAGCACAAATCCAAGAGGAATACCTGAGCATTGCCATGGGTGGCACAAATCAAAGAGAACAAAATGAGCAAACAAAATGTATATATGCTTTTATAATTACATAAATTAAAGTAGACAAAAGTCTTACATTTGCCTATATTTTACATTGTTTTCAGTTATTGTAGAGCTACAACTTTCTCTCCTCCCAAAGAATACTCCATTTTTATCAGACACCTGGTAATGAATATTTTAACATGCTTATTATGGTAGGTTAACAATAAAGTCCCCTCATATGTCCAGCCTGATGGAGCTAATGGCAGAAGACCAGTTAATAAAACCAACACATTCCAATTGTTTGATATAAGAGGTTGCTCGTGGTGTGATTTTTTTTAAAAAGGCCATTTAATTACATACCCTGATGTCTTCACTCAGCCTTTCTTTAAAATATATTTTCCCAATTTTAGCATCTACCCCTTCTCTACTCTCAATTAGCTATTGCATTGGGCTTTTGCTTCCAAGCCCCATAAGTAATAGTAACTTAATTTTCCAAGCCATAAATCAGGTAGACTTATACCCCATAGCACATGTTCCATTTGTTTTTAATCAAGAGCAATCTGGTATTCAGAGGTCGGAAGCTTTAATTCAGAAGACTTCTATGCTTCTTTGCAGGGAGAAAACTTTTAGTTTTCTAGAATACCTACGTAACTGTTTAAGTATTATTTTGGCAAAAGTTGAAATATCAATGTAGCATTTCCTATGGACAACTTCATTCATTCAGTGATTTAGACACAAATACTCTCTATTTCTGTGCTAAAATTAAAATAATACTTGACAGCATTCCTTTCTGTATATAGTATTCTGATTTTTCAATGTGGCCCTTTCAAAACAAATGCAGGAGCTGGGAAGAAAGATATAAAGGCAGAGAGTTAGCGATGCTAGTTTTCTATCAATTATCTCGATAAAACAATGATGATAATAATTGTCACACCATAGAGAATATTTAGATCCAAGAAGGCCTTATGAAAGAACTATATAAAACCTATTAAAATTATATGGATTCAGTTTTTTGTTTTGGGGACAAACCTGGTGGTGCTCAGGGTTTATTCCTGGTTCTGTACTCAGAGGTCACTCTTGGAGGTCAGGAGACCATATGGGGTGCAAAGGATTAAACATGGATCGGCCATGATGTAAGGTGCCTTACTCATTGTGTTCTCTGGTCCCAATATTCCAATTTCTTAGTGTACAACTTTATAGCAGAATAAGAGTTTAGGGATACTTTTTCTATTCTCCTTTTTATAAGAAGAAAAGAAAAAAATTATTCCCATAAAATTATAAAATCAGATAATGTAGATAGGGCCAGCAGTGCAGATCTCAAATCGGAAATGCCATTAATTATATGCCTATAGAATTTTTGCTTAAAAATAAAGTCAATTAGTACTGTGGCCTGAGTAAAAACACAGTGGGTAGTGGGTAAAGTGTTTGCTTATAAACAGCACACCCAGGTTTAATTCCTAGCACCTCACAGTGTTTCCTGAGCCAGGCAGGAGTGATCCCTATGTACAGGAGTAAGCCCCAAGAAGTGCCAGGAAGGTTTGGTCCCCAAACCAAAATATCTAAATAAATAATAAAATCAATTAGTATCTAAATTTTCAAAATTATTCTCTGAAGAATTTAGTGGAGATCGAATGGGAGGATAGAGAAGTAGAAATAATAAAGGAAACTATTCAGAGATCCAGCTCTAGTGAAAATATATGGAAGTAGTAAATTAACAAACTATGTAACAAACATGTAAAATGTGTAGTTTCTTTGATCTAGCAATATTCTCAAGTATCACCTTTAAGAATAAATGTCTGATGGGACCGGAGAGGTGTCACAGAGTGGTAAGGTGTCTGCCTTGCCAGCACTAGCCTGGGATAGACTGTGGTTTGATCCCCCAGTGTCCCATATGGTCCCCTAAGGTAGGGGCAATTTCTGAGCACATAGGCAGGACTAATCCCTGAGTGTCACCGGGTATGCCAAAAAACAAACAAACAAACAAACAAACAAAAGAATAAATGTCTCTGGGGACTCCCTAAAGATTTCATAGTAGAAATTGCTCCTAAGACTGAAAAACAAAAGACAAAAATCTAAATATCTTTTAGCTATGAGAGTTCAATAAAATGCCTAGGATCTATCTCTGATTTGTGGAGTTTAAGTCATAATTAGAAAAGCAAAAAAACAAAACAAAACAAAACAAAGCACATAAAACAAAATACAAGGGGCTGGAGAGATAGCATGGAGGTAAGATGTTTGCCTTTCATGCAGAAGGTCATTGGTTCGAATCCCGGCATCCCATATGGTTCCCTGAGTGTGCCAGGAGCGATTTCTTAGCATAGAGCTAGGAGTAATCCCTGAGCGCTGTTGGGTGTGACCCTGTGACCCAAAAACCAAAAACCAAAAACAAAAAACAAAAACAAAGACAACAAAACAACAAAATACAGAAAGAGGGATCTGAATCAATAGGCTCTGCAGATTACTTTTTCATTTTTAGATTAAAAAAGTTGATGTCGGGGCTGGAGCAATGGCACAAGTGGTAGGGTTTCTGCCTAGTACATGCTGACCTAGGACAGACCACGGTTTGGTCCCCCAGCGTCCCATATGGTCCCCCAGCTAAGAGCGATTTCTGAGCTGCATAGCCAGGAGTAACTCCTGAGCGTCACTGGGTGTGGCCCAATAACCAAAAAAAAAAAAAAAAAAGTCGAATTCTATGTTAACTAGAAATGCAAAGTATTTATTTTATATGTATTTTACAATAGAGTTTATGTGGATTGTGTCATTCTACCTACATATATGAATACATTGAATAATATGTGGTTGAGTCACTGTTTTATACCTTCCTGCTAAGTATGCTCTCTATCCCTGAGTGAATCCATTCATTTTTCAAATAAATAAAGGTAGACCACCTTTCATGTAGCATGTCTTATACGAGGATGTAAAACTCTTGCTTCTAATTTCCTGGAGATGAACATGCATTCTGGGAGCCAAACAATTGTCTCATGGCATCACACACGTGTTAATGGAACAGAAGAGATGAACAGAAGATTAAAAACAGAATAAAAGTAACTACACTCAAAAGACTATGGAAGACCTTCTGAAGAAGCATTTTACCAAGACAAGAAGCCAGAAAAGAACATTTCAGATGTTATAGTCTATACAGGAAACTGTTAGTGTGAGTATCCAGAGTATGAATAAGAACATAGAATAACTGTGTTTCTTTCACTATAAAGAGGAGACAGTCAATAGAAGCAGAACACTTGATGACAAAGTGATGTCTTCGGAAAGACTATTGGGAAACTTGGAAGAAAGAGATACCAGGTATGGCGGACCCTTTCTTTGGGGAGAAAGTGTCCAGATTATTCTCCAATTTTCTTTTGGAGTCATCTTAGTTCTTTTTAATTTTCTTCCTTGCCCCAGATTTTTTGGAGGCTGTGGGTTCCGTAAGTGAGAGACGTCAGGGTAATGGCTTTCCCAGAGGACTTTTTCCTGAGGATTAATGTTTTCTCCTACCTTGTCTGCAAGGTACAGTTGTGCAAATAGATGTTAGGGCAGGGTGAACAAGCACCGCAGGGTGGCCTCCCCTGAAGATGTCTCTTTTCCAGATGCCCTGGGACCTCTGAGGCCAGTGTTCCTGTCTCTGGGGGAATCTCCTCCCACACACAGATGATTTCAGCCACAGGAGGGGGGACTCCTGTCCTTGGTTATATTTGCATCCAAGGTCTCACCACAAGTTGGCCATAGCTGGTCCCACACAGGGAGAGACGTGTCTGTGGGCATGGACCTCTCCACCAGCTCTGGTCTCCAAGTGGGAGGCAGTGGCGCGATGGTGTGTTGGGACCACAGGAGAGTCCAGAGTCATGAAAGGGGCTGAGGTTTGCTTGGTATTAACACCCCCAGCTTTGGCTGCTTTGCTAAACCTCAGCAGGGTGAATTAGAAGGCTGGAAAGGTTATGCAGAATGTGGCCCCTTTGGGGAGACTGACTCTCCCATTTCCCTCCCTCTGGATCTCTGAGTCTCCTCAGGACAGTCTCTATGTGGCCCACAAGTGCCAGGTAAGGACAAACATGGAAATCAAGCCATTCTCTGCTCAGATTGGTGTAGGGAATCAGGTGAATCATTTCAAAAACTATTTCAATATAAATATTTTCTTTTTCTTTATATCTCTTTTATTTTATTATTTTTATTTTTCAAAGCCGGGGATGGACATACCCAGGGCCTCACATATGCCAAACAAAGGATCTACCAGTGAGTTGCCTTCCTGATCCAATATAGATCATTTAAATAATTTTACTAATTTATTAGTATACAAAACAAAGTGCTTTTACATGTAATAGAAACGACTTTAAAATCACTTAAAACAATCATGTAAATATTGACTATTTAACGGGTCTCTCCCACCTATTTGCTTATTTGCTTTCTCTTAGCAAAGATACAATTTATACCAGAGGCAGGTGAGGGGTACTTGGATATTTACATCCTTATAACCATCCTTTTCTTGGACTGGCACCCTTCTTAGATAATTGAAGGGAGAAAGGAAGCTCACACATAAAAGGCAGTCCCCCACAGATGCAGAGTGATGACTCCAAAAATAAATGAGCACTGCATACAGGGGTGCAGGAAAGTGGGGCCATCCTACACTAGGAAGGTTCAAGTACTCAGATAAAGAGAAGGAAACCCACTTTCCAGACTTATATTTCCCACTATAGTTCTAATCTCTTCACTTACTTCATTTCTTTGACCATTCCCCATACTCTACTGTTTTTGACATATTACAGACAACAAAAAAGTAATTTCATTGGTTGACAAATGCATTTATTTTCTGTGCATTTAGGAGTAAATTTTAAAGAATGTGTATGATACAAATAGGCAGAAGACACAGAAAGACAGAGTAAAAAGATAGAGGGAGATAAGAAAAGAGAAAGGCGAGAGAAGAAAGAGGGATCTAAGAGAGAGGCAGAGAGAGAAAGGAAAGACGAGAAAAAGGGTAAATGAGCATGATAGTGTGGAAAGTAACAAAGGGGAAAGAGAGAGAGAAAAGGAAGAAGGGAAGGGAAGGGAGTCAGGACAAATATAGGCAAGAAGAGAAAGGAACAAGAGGAACAAGAAAATAAAGAATGAGAAAGAAAAGAAGAGGAGGGGGGGAGGTAAAAAGGGGGGAGAACACAGAGTATAAAAGAGCAGAGATTTTTATGGCCTCATGTCCGCCATAAGAGGACATGTCTTGTTAAAGATTTAGACATCAGTTAGGAGGGTCCCCTTGTAACTGAGGCTGGGGAGCAGTTGGCCCAGAGGAATATAAACCCTGGGCTGAAGAGGGTGTGGTGCCCCCGCCATATTGCTCCTGCTGATGGTCGCAGCTAAATTGGTGGAGCTAAATTTGCCAGATTCCCTGCTCCTTGTTGCTTTTTCTGTCTCTCTTATTGTTTCCTTTTTTTCTGGTTCTCTCCCTGTCCCTGGTCCCAACCTAGGTTCTTGCTCTCCCTCTCTCAGTTTAGGGGGTTGGGTCTAAGGTCCCTAGTTTCCCTGCTTTGCCTCTCCCATCATTAAACCTTGTTACTAACCCTCTCTTGCTGGAGTTTTTTTTTTTTTTTTGACCCTGACAATACAGTGAATCTTTTTTTGAGAGTAAAATTAGATGACGAGCAAAAAAGTCTACCAGAAATGAAATTAAACAAGCTTGGGTGTAGTCCAATGGCAGGATGCCTGTTTCACAAATGTGGGACCCTGAGCTAGAATCTGGTTCTAAATATAATAAATATCATTATAATATAATAAATATCATTCACACACAGTGGCTGGTGCTCCTGCTTTATAAGATCCTCATGCTGCTTCTGTTGGGGACATGACACTTCATTTCTCTTTGATAGATATGATTTTGGGTTTTCTGGACAGCTGGAAGTTGATCTGGAGAGAGTAAACATTCTTCAGATGTCTGGAACAATCTTTATGAGTTTGGGAGACTGGGTAAAGTAGGCGGGAAGCCTTTGAAGTAAATGATAGAGGGCTGTATCTTGTGCATCAGAAATGAATCCTCCTGGGGCAGGGCAAGTGGACTTGAGAAAATGCAGGAGGTCAAAACCCTGGCAGAGGTCTAGGGACCACCAAGAAGAAATTTCCCAGTATGAGATCAGTCATTGGAATTTTTATGAAGGACCTGTTTCACTTGGTGAGTGTGCAAGACTGCAGTGTGACTCTCTAGCTTTAGATTTTCATTTGCATTGACTCTATAGTATTGCCTCAGGAAGTTAAGATTTAGGGAAATTTAAGGGAAGGACAGGTATTTTCAAAATTTATATTGGGCAGGAGAAATATGTACTCACATACGTGTTATTTGTACGATGGAAAGTTGGTCCAGGACTGAAATTGGGGCCAAGAGTTGACTTTGACAACCTTTGATTCTTTGGTATCTCTTCCCATTGTAAGAGTCATTGATGTGCCAAAAGAGAGAAGATTGAGACAACTTATATAGATATTCATATAAATCATGAGTTCATTCCTACTAGTTCTCTAAAGAAAATGCTGGTTTACCAAATAGCAGACTGGAATGACAGCTCAATTGGACATCAAAGGCCAATAGCAGATTGTAACCCAATGATTCCATATTCAGGCTTCCACTTTTGTAGATTGCTTCTTCTGTCCCTGGCATTTGGGTGAAGATCACTTTCTTAGTTGGATACCCAGGACATTTCTTTTCTTTTTAGTGGGAAGTGATTAATAGGCCATGCTCAGGACTTACTCTAGGTTCTTACTCCAGTACTCTGGGAATACTCCTGGCAGGATCTGGGGACCCTGTATAGTGCCAAGAACTGAATCTAGTTATGCTGCATGTAAAGAAAATATCTTATCTGCTGTACAATTTCTCCAACCCGGTACCCAAGGCATTTTTTATTGTTCTGGGGTTTGATGATACTTCCAGATCTCTATGCATTTGCAAAAGTAATAAACAAAATAAACCTCCAGTCCTCATAAAACTTTGTCAGATTTCACCTATTTTCACTTTCAGTTATGGACAGACAAGAAGCAAGATAAACAAGAGTTTATCTAGATTTCCATTAAAAAAAACTAATCTGATAAAGATCAGCCCCAATTTCTCAGTTTGGGATCTGTACCCAATCTCAGACGTGCAGAAATTTTGTGTTTGCTGCATTAATCTGCAAAGAGTAGTCACAATCATGTGAATCTTGATTTTTGGACTGAGTTTCTACCACATGTTCGTTCACCTCTTCTTAGAAGGCATAACCCTTTAGCATGTCAAAGCAAAATGAGAGCAACAACACATTATTCCTGTTTATTCATGTTCGTTCTCTATGAGAAGAAGGCAGGGGTGCATGGAGCTCTCTACCAGGTACTGAAAGGGACCCCAAAACATATGGAAAATAAGGAGAGTAGAGTATAAGTCATAAAAATAAAAATAAAATAAATAAAATAAATTGGGAATGCCAGTTTCTGGTAATGATTTGTTTTCACAGTAACTGAGAACTCCCTTAAATCTGTGATTAATCACACATTTATGGTGAAGGAAAGCTGGGAGAATTAGGGGGCTGCGTGGGACGGGGTTATTAGCGCAGCTGCTTTTCATTGATGAGATCTGAGTTCAAATCACAACCCATGTTACAAGTGAAAATGTCATTTTGAAAGTTAATTAGCTGCATGCAATAAATACTAGTCCTTTGATTGATGTACCTCAAAAATCACTACCCGAGAAAAAAATTTTTTATATATGACCCGTTAGGAGAGTCAAGCCAATTAAAAAGTCAGACATTATTTAAACAATTTTCTTCATAGGCCAACCACCTGCAAGTAAATAGAAATTATTAAAAGAAGGTGGGGTTTCCAGTGGTTCAGCCATGTGGAAGAACATCTGAATGTATTAAGAACTGTAGCACTGGAGAAGGAGAAAAATTATTAAAAAGCCATCTAAGACTTTCAAGAAACTTGGGAGATTATGTGACAGGTCAAGTCATCTAGTTGGGAAAGCCAGTCGGGGTTTCAGGGTTCCTGTGACCCTTTTTATTCAGATTTCCTCTAGAGAATCAGGGCAGGTTTTTCCATCCTCTCCCACTACTGCATTCATCCTTTGATAGGCTCTTAATGGTTCTCTGGGTTTTTCTATGAAGAAAACTCAACCTTCTTCTTAAATGCATCCATTGGGTTAAGTTGTCCATTGCAAGAATTCCTAGACCAAGGAACTTGAAGTTGAGTGAAGAGTCAAAACACAAAGTTGAATGGGCCTCTGAGCATCCCCTTGATTTCATATAATTCTGTGAGCCTGTGGATGAGGACTGCCAGGCAATCTTCCTGGATGACAAGGAGAGCAATGATTTTTTACCTTATTTGAGTTTCAAGTCACAGCTTTCAAGAAACAATTGACAGAAAAAAGAAGACTCACTCTATCATATAGAAATGTAGGCACCTATTTTGCATAATTGATGGGTCTTTAGAGAGTCTTATTAGGACCAATAAATATGTTGAAAGCAAATGATGGAAAAGTTCTCGGCCACTTCCTTTACTTGTTCACAGCTTTAACTATCCCTCATTTTGAGTAGTACCATTTGGGGATTTTGGGGTCACTCCAAGTGATACTTGACCAATCAAGTTGATGAATCAGTGCTAAGGCCCATGAATAGAATGCATCTTAATCCTTTTAGTGTCAGAGATTACCGAGAACTTCCCTGGTGATATTCAGTAACTTCTAAGGCCTTACCCAGTGGTTTTGGGGGCAGGTATGTGATTCTAGGAATCAAACCAAAGATGGGCCCAAACTCTTATACATCTCCTTGGCACCCCAGACAGTGTCATTTTAAGTGTCCTTTTATTTGGTGGCATCATGTCTTTCCTAAAAATTATTTAAAAGATCATTTGTGGTGGACTAAAGGTAAAAATTGGAGAATATTCAAGGAAACCTCCCTCTGAAGCATGATGTATTCATCATGAATCATTGCGTGATATATCCATAAGTATATTAATCATTTCATATATCCATGTGTAGTATGCATATAATGCATGGTTTATCATGCATACTTTAAATATCTGCATATATATCATCATGAACAGAATGGTGACATCTGGACATTAAAAACCATTCTAGTGAGATTGTAAATGGAAATAAGGACAATGTTATTGGAAATTGGAAGAAATGTCAGTCTTTTTAATTAAAATAATTTTTATTTTGACCAAAGTAAAATACAAATCTTTCACAGTAATATTTTAGGTACATAGTGACATTGAATCAGGGGCATTCCCACCACCAGGGTTGTCCTCCCTCCAGCCCTGTTCCCAGCATGCATCCCGTATCCCACTCAAAAGGTCAGTCTTATAAAGTTCAACAGGCTTAACCAACAAATATGTATCCTAGTGTCTTATGGAAGGCAGAACTTGGTTGGGGAGACCAAGTTGGCTATTAAGCTGAAAGGATTCCTATACTTAGTTGCTTCTTACCTTATTTTGGTAAAAAAATTATCCCTTATTTTGGTTGCTCCTTCACATACTTGGTGGTCTCATTAAAATGTGAAATTATTATAAATTTGGAATTATAAAATTCCAAAAAGTGAAATGAAAGGTCTTGTCATGCCAAAGAGCCAAAACTTGAAGATCTGGAAAATTCTTATTCTTTCCATATTGTACCCAATGATGAAGTGAGTTCTAAGTCGACATTTTCTTAAGGAGATGAGTAGAGACTTAAGCCACTGATTTCACTGGTATTACAAAAGTAGCTAGGAATAGAGTTGGGTGGTATTATGTCAGGAGACATGCAGCTAGTGTGAACTGAAAGGCACAGAGAAATTGGAGAGAAGGAAGAGAATCTGTCCCATTTGAGAATTCTCCAAGGCAGTACCATAGAGCTTTCTGGCTATACACCAGTATATCCTTCTAGAAATTGAATGATTCTGCAGTTGGTGCAGATATATTGGGACTGCCACTCCATCACATCCTCAGGACAAGGCCTCTTTCTTTTCACTTTTAGATCATAGCATCCTCTCTTGGTTTTCAGGAATTCAAACAGCATCCACAGCTGTGTAGTACCATTGCCAGCCCTAGTGGACCAGGAGAACAGGAAATTCATTCAGTGGAATGTGCCCCCTAAATCTACCCCACCAGTATTTTCAAGGCCCCAAACTCATTTATTTTGAGGGTCACTTAGGTGTTACCCCTGGCTCTGTGCTCAGAAATTACTCCTTGCAGGCTTGCAGGACCATAGAGATGTCGGGGATCAAACTCGGGTTGACATTGTGCAAGGCAATTGCTTTATCCTCTGTCCTCTTGCTCTGGTCCTCTGGAGCTTATTTAGATGAGTATAAAGTTGTACAGGAACTTGGTTACAGAATAAACTATGCCTTATGGTTCATCCAGATCTGATTTAGATAATATGCCATTAAGACTTTGAACTTTGGACTTAAACATTGGTGTTGGATTAAATTAAGATTTTGGGAACTAGCTGGGGAAGGTAGTTCAGTGATAGAGGACACAATTCAAATGCACGAGGCTCTGGGTTTCCAGAACCCAAAACCATGCACAAAGAAAAAACTTTGGAGAATATAAGAAGGGAGTGAATGCAGTTTTTTTTGGAAGGTAAAAATATTTATTGCAAAGTAGAGAAGGAAAGAGAAGAAACTCCCCACAAAGGGAGGAAGTTAGCTTAGAACTAAGTTCGAGTGAATACTTTTTTTTTTCTCGAGTGAATACTTTTTACTTGTTAATAAAGAGAATGAATTTGGGGGTATTAGAAGACACATGGGATGGATTATTTAATATGCCCCCCTTTTGAGGGTGTGGATCACATCTGGTGGTTACTAGGTGTTGTTTTCTGATACTGTTTTCAGGAATGATGATCGGTGGGGCCATATGAAGCAATCAGGGATTTGAACCAGAGTAGGCTGCTTGCAAGGCAAGTGCCTTAACTTCAGGACTAGCTTTCTGGCCCTCTCTTGAGTCCTCTTGCTTGGAAAGATCGACACTCCTACCCAATATGACTGTCTGAAGATGTGTCTGCAAAAGATGAAATTGGGTTTGAGCAAGGTCAAAAAGGTAGAATCCTGAACTAAAAGGCTTGTTGATGAGACATGAGACTTTTCTGTCTGTTACCATCTCTGTCTCCTGCACATCCATCATGGAGGGGAAGGGCAAGTGAGGCCGCAAAAGGCAGAGACTGTCTCCAAGCCAGGAAAGAGAACTCACATCAGAAGCCAAACTGGCTGGAGCCGTCATCTATCTTGGGCATCAGCCTCCAAAAGTTGAAGGAAGGAAGAAATATTTTGTTGCTTCAACCTCCCCATTTAGCTATTTTTGTTGTGGCAACCTGAGTTGAATAAGTCAGGCTTGAGAGATAGAACGTACTAGTTTAAAAAAAAAATAAAAAAGGCTTCATGGATAGTTAAAGCAATTGTACCGAGACCCTGTGCAATATTTTTCTCAATGACTTTTCTCCATTTCTGTTCCACAATTGAGGGGATGGGGAGGATTATATATATGGCATGTATTATAGTAATTAATAGAGACCATTTGAATGGGAAGTTCGCATTGGCTTTTGTTTAGATGTTATTTTGAAAGAATTGCTAGATTTAAAACATATCCACGGAAAAGAAAACATGTGTTAATAATTCCAGAAGATGTTAATAAATTTGTGAGGTTACAATTAACCTTTCTTAGTAACAGATGTGATGAAAACGTTGGAGACATAGCTGATATTTTTCACAGGATGAAGGTTTTTTTCCCCCCTGTGCTGAAAGCATTATCCAAGTTACACATGGAAATTTTTTTGGGTTGTAGTTTTCAAACGAATGCAAAGGTATAAAATGTATGGCTACACTTTAGCTTTCTTTCCACCTCCCTCATACACACAGATACACACACACACACACACACACACATAGAAACACTCACAATATGCACACACACACACACACACACGCACACACACACACACACACACACACACACAAATTAGTGTTCTTCTAATTTTGAATGGGAAAGGGGTATCCAGAGGGTAAGGAGCAGAATCCAGAGAATGAGTTAGAGCGCTGTTCATTGAATCTCTAACTCAGACCAATATTACTGGTCTATGGAGACACACCTTGTTTAATCTGTTTAAGATTCTCTCCCATATTCTGACATATTCTTTTACCCTGACAAAACTCAAGGTGTTGGCAGTTTGGTTTCCTTTCTGGAGAACTTTAGGGTAAACATTCCTTGTTTATTCAGGATGTTGGGAGAATTATCTTCCGGTGTAATCAAGAGTGAATTCTATGTTGCTGTTTTGCCAGTTATAATGTGATAAGGAGAAAACACCCCATCACTCACCCTTTTGACTCTTGACAATGCTCAAGTTCTCAGAATAGAATATTTTCTTGTTCTCTCTCCCTCCCTCATTCCTTCCCTCCCTCCCTCCCTCCCTCCCTCCCTCCCTCCCTCCTTCCCTTACTCCCTCCCCTCCTCTTTCCCTTACTCCCTCCCCTCCTCCCTCCCTCCCTCCCTCCCTCCCTCCTTTCCTCCCTTCCTCCCTTCCTCCCTTCCTCCCTTCCTCCCTTCCTCCCTTCCTCCCTTCCTCCCTTCCTCCCTTCCTCCCTTCCTTCCTTCCTCCCTTCCTTCCTTCCTTCCTTCCTTCCTTCCTTCCTTCCTTCCTTCCTTCCTTCCTTCCTTCCTTCCTTCCTTCCTTCCTTCCTTCCTTCCTTTTCTCAGACATTACTCCTGGTGGGACATAGGAGAACATATATAATTAAACCTAAGTTATCCACATAAAAGCAAACACTTCACCTGCTGTACTATTTCACTCAGACCTTGTCTTTTCTTCCATTTTCTTTGTCTCTCCGACTTTTATGGTTTTCTCTTCCACTTTTAGGAACATTTTTGATTGATTCTACCCAAATACTGAGAGATAATCTATTTTAAGATCCATTGTCTTAATTCCCTTTGCTCAGTTCCTTATCCCACACACCACAGTACATTCACATGCTTTAGATAATCAGGGAAGTACTTTGGTGGGAGAGGTTATTATTCTGTCCAACATAGATTAATAGTCATTTACATTTTACTTCTTACATTTAGTAATTATAAAATAATTAATATTTTATGTGGTTCTGCTCAATTTTAGATTATCATTTGTTGCAAACACAACTCAGTCCAGAAAATATTACTGTCACAGAAAATAAAATAGATTTTACCTGTTTAAATTAAGAAACATTTTTGTAGAAAGTATTAAAAATGATCAATGGAATGATATATATGTAAAGTATATTACCTTTGGATAAAAACTAATGAGGGAAAGGGAATAAAATATAAATTTAAAAAAGAAAAAATATACATAGATAATTATAGTATTCAAAAATTTGAAACTTTATTTATCTTTAAAATAATGTTGGATATAAAAGCATTCTCAGACTTAGATTACACAGAGAAAAAATAAAAGCAATATAGTCTTAACTTACAATAGATATACTCTTCAAAGTTAAAAATAAGTATTAATTTTAAAATATGGAAGTATAAATTTTGGAAACTACTTTGTTGGTAAATGAGCAAAGAATTGCAAACTTACTATATCAGAGTCTTTTATTTTCATTTGACTTCACTAACACTAAATAAATGTCAACCCTTCAAAACTAAAAATAATTTTGCTATTTTGATTAGTAACAATGTGGACAGTTCATTTAATTGATATTTCTTTTTCTCATGTTATCCAATCACACTCCTATGCTTTTTTGGCCAATCAGCTTGTTTATTTGTTGTGTAGGCAATATTGTTTGGAAATTTTGTTGAATTGTAATCACTTAATATTGAAATGCAATTGGGGTGAAGGCACTTGTCTTATGGTAGGCCAGATTCTTCATACAGCATATGGTCCCCTCTACCAGAAGTTATTCCTGAGCACAGAGCTGTAAGTAAGCCTTGAACCCCAATGGGTATAGCCCCAAATCAAAACAAATATCAAATATGTTCAAATATACTATAAATTAGGCTTTTTTTCTATTTAATCAACAATTTATTTTAGCTTAAGGAAAAAATATTTACCGATTCTTTTTTAATGTATGAACTTTTAATTTTCTTTTAGAGTCTTATATTCAGACTGGGCCATGTGAGATTGTGGAGAGGATCTTACTATGTTTTCCAGCCTCGATGGCTGGAAAACTCACGAGGGCAACTTAACAGGACCATTTATTTCACTAGAGTTAAGTGATTTATCTTTCTCTCTTGTTTAAAGGGTGCTAAATATCATGTACAAGTTGATTTAAAATGACCTTCTCACTCAGGTCTCTGTGATATTTTCAGACACTGTAATAAATGTGCCGCCACGCAACTGATCTTAATGCTAACCATCATTCTCTCTCCATGAGAGTTACTTAGGCAGCTGTGATGATGAACACCAGAGAGAAGATTCCAGAGAATCCTCACAATTCTCTGGAGAAGGAATTCAGTAGATTGGGAAGTTGACCCAATTTATGAGAGTTGAACCACCTTGGCCAGGAGCTGGAAAAAGGTAATTCTGCTTTCTCTCTGGTGAGCAGCTGAAACCTATTTCACCCCAAATAAATCCATTTCATTTTTCAGTTTTATTTTTTTGGGAGGGTTACCCTGATGACATTCAGAGTTTACTCCTGGCTTTGTGCTCAGAAATTACTCCTGGCAGTCTCAGGGTATAATATGGGGTGCCGGGCATCAAACTTGAGTGGGTTTCATGCAAGGTAAGAGCCCTAAAATGATCCATTTCAGAGATACCCCAATATTTTATTATTTAGTCAATGGAATCATCATCCAGTCATCTAATGCCTGGTATGAGATGGTCCATCTCCCCAGTTTCTGTGTGGAAACAACAGAATTCTTCAGGTTAAGTAGCCCTTCTTCTCTAACTTGTCAAAAGAAAAGTGCATTTTATTCAATAGAATCTTCAAGATTTTAAATTATTTTTGTTTTGTCTATGGATTGAAACACTTTAGTATATGAATTACGTTTTTGGAATAAACAATGTAACATATGCTTTTTAAGGCCATGAATGTTTAATTGTATGTACATATGTACATATGTATGTATAACTCACATTTTTATTTGGTTGCTGATTCTGGTCCCCTATTGAAAATCTTGGAAGGAACATATTACATTTCCAGTAGAACAAAAGTTTACTATTGTTTCTTTTTAAATTCACTCCTCATCTCACACACACACACACACACACACACACACACACACACACACACACAACCACATTCTTATCCCAACCCCATCTCTCCAATTTATTTCCCTAGAGATCAAATTCTATTGCACTAAATGATAACTTTTACTTTGTATTGAAATTTTGTATTTATATTTTAAAAACATTCACTGATATTTAAAAAACGCTTTTAAAAAGGGGCTTCGAGGGCAAGAGAGTTAATCAGCAAGCTTTGCATGTGGGAGATCCAGATTTAATTCTCCAGTAGCACGTGATCTCCAAACCCTGAGTACCATTTGGAAAGTACCCAAGCACTGAGCCAGGATAAGACCGTGAGTACTACTGAGTGTGACCCCAATACAAAAGGATTCTGATCCACTAATACTGAAAACTAATTCTCTTCCAGGTTCAACACTGGACACTTCCTCTCTTGCTGTCTAAAATAAGTTATTGTACTGTTAACATTTCTGTATTGTGTTTACTTTCACTTTGCCTTCCAGAGAAAATTTGCATTCTTCTTGTCTTTGTTTTCTGTAAACAAAAAGTCCCCATGAGATGTGTTTTAATATCTTGAGGTGAAGTAAGCACCTCTAAAAATAAAGGACTAAGTAGCTTAGGTTTATGAAAGAAATATCTTCAAAGCAAGGAGATTGACAATTCAAATGGAAACTTGAAGTAAATTCATAGTCCTAGATACTCTATGTCTTGACTAAAATGTTCCCTAATATCAGACCAATTGTCTAGCTCACTTGTCTTCAAATTCCTGATCAAAACCTATTTCCTGAGCAATTTCTTTCTACTCAGTTTACTCCCATAATGTTAAGTATCATTAGGCCCCAATAGCTTAGACATTTTTCTCCCCAATCTTCGTTATATCTCACATCTATCCAGTTCTTTCCTTTCCCACTGCCCCTGCCTTCGCTCAGACCTGGGTCATTTTTCCCAGGGATTATAATAATTGCCTCTATTCTGCCTTAACTGCCTGAAATCTCGTCCCTTTCCCTCTACCTCTTACAATTTATTTTCAACATTGCCCAAGTAATCTTTCTTAAATGCATGCCCGCGCAAGTCATTCCCTGCTGAAAATCCTTCAATTACACTCAATTGCATTCATGGGCCAATCCAACTCTTGAGCCATAGCCATGTTAAATCCCTCCTGAACTAAGGTGAGGATGTAAATACAAACATGAACTCAGGCTAGAGACCCTCCTTAGGCACAAGAGGAGGAATTGGGGGCATAGCGTAGTCTCTCCCTTAGGTTTTTGCACTGCACCCCTGCATCTCTGACTCATTTACTCAAGGCACTTTGATCTGCCTTCAGGCCTATGGGTACGTTGTTCAGTGGCTCCTGCCCTAAATTCATCTCCTCTAGACCTGTCCAACTCTTCAGACTTTAGCTGGGATGTAATCTGGATGTTCTCTAGTAGCAGATTTGGGACTTTCTTCCAGATCTATCTGTGTGTTCTAACATTTTTCTATCCAACACTTCACACTACTCATCCTGGAGTACTTGTTCATTGTTGGACTCCGGTTAATGAGATCAGGACCCCAATTAATGACAACAGCACTGGGTATTGACTATTCAGTCTCTTTATGTTTAAAATTTACACATACTATGTTTTTAATTTCCTCATGAGCTTTTCATGCTGAAACACTTTCACCAGAAATCATCTGCTTTTTAAAAAAATTAAATCATCATGAGATACAGTTAAAAAGTTATTGATAGTTGAGTTTCAGTCATACAATCTTCCAATATCCATTCCTTCACCAGTGTTCCTTTCCCACCAGCAATTTCCTGTTTCCCTCACACACACTCAGCTTATATGACAGACACCCTACTTCTCTCTCTCTCCCTTTTTCCTTTAAGACATTATGATGATCAATCCTCTTACGAAAGGAGTATCATGTATATCACTTTACTTACTTTCAGCACCCATTCTTGCCCCCAGTAATCATTTCCAACTATTCTTTTTATAGTAATCCCTTCTCTGTCCTAACTGCAGCAGCTATCCTTTGTATTGTCTCTAGATATTATTCTCATACTTTTTTATATCTTGCAGATTAGACTGATAATACTATTTTTGTGTCTCTCCTTATAACTTACTTCTCTCAGTATAATACTCTCCATATCTAAGCAAATCTCATAACTTCAATTTCTTTTTTTTTTTTTTTTGTGGTTTTTGGATCACACCCGGCAGTGCTCAGGGGTTATTCCTGGCTCCATGCTCAGAAATTGCTCCTGGCAGGCACGGGGGACCATATGGGACACCGGGATTCGAACTGATGACCTTCTGCATGAAAGGCAAACGCCTTACCTCCATGCTATCTCTCCGGGCCCTCATAACTTCAATTTCTTTTCTAAAAGCTACATAGTATTCTACTGTGTAGATATACCATACTTTTTTTTTTATCCATCATCTGTTCTCATGCCCTTAGGTTGCTTCCAGAGTCTGACTATTGTGAATATGCTGCAATGAACATAACGTGTTTTTTTCTTCTTTTGGGTGGGGAGAACTCTTAGAAATTCTCAGAAACTATTACTGAATCAAATAGAACTTTAATGTTTAGGGATTTTTTTTTAAGACATACCCATTTTTTTTCACCCAAAAGACCTGACCAATCTACATTCCCACAATTAATGAATGAGTGTCCTTTTCTTCTGCATCAGGTCATCCAATCTTCAACCTAGATATATCCTCTATTCCTACCTCCCATCTGATACTGATTTTCATTGCAAGAGCAGCTTCTTGACCACTGGAGTTAATGATCATTGGACTTAAACATACACTTTGTATTATATCGTACTTGTACTGGTCCCCTATAGTGATTTTCATGAGCTTGATTCATTTGTTTCTTGAAAATGGTCTCAAGAAGGATTACTTCAGGATTTTGTTCCTCTATAAAGTATGGAACATGGCACGTGGACCTTTTCCTTTTCTGAATAACTTGCAGCATGTGAGATTGGTTCAGTGGGTTTTATAGACTGGTTTATGTCCCTCTTTACTTTTCTAGATGTGGCTTTCCTCCTTCCAAGATCCTCAGTTCCCTAAGTTGCCCCAACATCTTTATCCTACTTGGCTTCCTTCCATTTGGTTTGAGTATGAGTCTCCTATTTCCACTTTATTACATAAATTGTTAAGACCTTTGTTACTTTGGAAATGTTTAGAGCAGGAGAATTCATAGTAAAGTGGTTGACACTAATGAAAATTTAATGAACTTCATGCACATGGGTAGATCTGATTTTTGACTTTAAGAGAGCCATGATTGAGCTTCTGATAAAAGAAATGGACTTGTGGGGATTTTATAGGTGTTGGAGTTGGAGTTGTTCTAAATGGCAAACTAAATATGCCATTGAAGTTTCTGTCTTTTCTACTTAAGCATTGAATGGTTACACAGAATTGATTTCTTTTTCTTTTCCTTTCTTTCATGTTTTTGATATTCAGTTTTTATTTTTTACTTTAAATAAAACGGCAATGAGTTTTTAAAAAGCATAATTTACCAATGGATTTCTTTCTCAGCAAAACAAATTCATAAACAAGTCTATATAGTGTTAATATATAGCATTAATATATGTATATATTAGTCTACATAGTATAGTATCAGTTTATAGTATTAGTATATAGAATTACTTTAAATTATATGTTTTTACATCAGTAGCTTTTTTTGAGTCTTCCAAGTGATGCTCCTCAGGTAGGGATGAGGCATTGGTTGGGGGACAAAGCATTTCCCTGCCAACTTACCCAGTAGTCCAATGGAAGGGTCTGAGGATGCCATACATCTTGGGTCCTATAGTCTACATTATTGGGATAGGCAAGTCACACCCAGAAGTGCTTGAGGACATTCAAGGCTACACCAGGCCAGAAGCAGAGAGCCAACCCTTCGTTGCCTAAAATCAAACCAGGGTCAGATGCACAATAGACGTATAGCTTATCCACTGCATTATCTCCAAGACTTCCTCATTTTTTAAGTTTGTAATTACCCCTGCTCATCTAACACTGAAACCTCAACAGGTAGGGCTTTCTCTCAGGGTGCCAAGGGCCTTCTAGACCATATCTCTGAGCTCCTCTAATAGGTCTGTGGCTCCGTTTGTTATAGAGTTCCAACCTGATCCACCTTATTTTCTAGATAAGTACTGACTCCCATTGAATCTGAGAATTACTAACAAGGTGTTTCTCAAGATCATTGCTGTAACCCAATTACAAACATGTTTGTAATCGTAGTGCTTAAATAAAGATATCTAAAAAATAAAGTAAAATAACAGTATTTTAAATCATGGAACCTAAAATTAAAAATATTAATTAAAGATAGGGACAAAAGAGAGTAGCAAAACTGAGAAATAATACAACAGTACCCTCTATAAATCTGGGAGATTTTTCTTTTTTTATTGATTCTTGTCAGGTCACATGTAATATATTTACTATGCTTGGGGATCTATTATGATAGGTAGTATGCTCCCTGAGAAAAGATATACACACATGACCTAATTCCAGAAGATAGATATTTTATTAATAAGTCACCACTGATAAGAGATTTATTTTCTTTTTATGCAGAGAACTTTAAAATACACCTTAGAATTATAAAGCCATATGTTATTTCTTTCATTTTTTTTAAGGTATAAATGGTTCCTGGTAGCCCAAGCGTCATTCCCATCTAGGATAAATATCAGGGTCACATACATGCAAGCCTTGAGCTCCACTCTTATGAATGATCTTTCAGACCAACATTGACTTCTCAGTAGTACAAACCATTCAAATTAGACCATTCATAGACTGTTCTCGCTGCTATTATAAACACCAAACTAGATCTCTCCTAGATTGTGCTCACTGTTATTTTAAAACAGGTGCCTGCATGCAAGAGATCAAATCTGGGGGTGGAAACACTGAAGAAAATTGTTTGGGCAGAGGGACATTGAGACAGTGGAACTGATACTTCCTGGTTGTCAGAGGATCTCTCAGAATCCTCACTCATAGGATCCATGAGTGAGGGATTGACTTCAGAGGAGAAAAAAGAAGGCATACTCCAGCAGGTGAGGAAAAGATCTCTTTTAAGAGTTTCTAAACGTCAACAATCTGTTGCTTCAGACAGTAACATTCATCCTCAGGGTGATTGTTTAAAATTGTGCTTTTATCACGTGTTTCAGTCTGCCACTTCCATTCTCAAGGATTCTTTGCTGTAGCTGGTGGTGATGTGTGATTTTCCATCCTGATAGGAGCTCTGGCAAGTTTCCTGGCCACTTCTCTTGGATGCCAAGACCCTGAGGGCTCAACTACATCCAATTGTCTTTCTTCTCTGGAATGATGGAGGGAGAGGCTTCCTAGAATCCTGTGGCTAGAATGGGAGAGCAAGACTCTTGCTTGGGCCTTTGTTTCAGCTTGAACTCCACCACAAATTAATTGGGTTGATGCAGGTAATTAAGATAGTCCCTTAGATTGTGTGTCTTTCTTGTGACTAATTTCTTCAAGTTGCCAGATCAAGCTTCATGTATTGAAATGTTAATTATTCCATAGCCTGTAACAGAATTTCCTCCCCTCGTGGTTGGTATTTATAGCTAAAGAAAATGTTTAGACTGGGGCCGGGCGGTGGCGCTAAAGGTAAGGTGCCTGCCTTGCCTGCGCTAGCCTCGGACGGACCGCAGTTCAATCCCCCGGCGTCCCATATGGTCCCCCAAGCCAGGAGCGACTTCTGAGCGCATAGCCAGGAGTAACCCCTGAGCATCACCGGGTGTGGCCCAAAAACCAAAAAAAAAAAAAAAAAAAAAAAAAGAAAATGTTTAGACTGATTAGCACTCAGGCTGGTGTCTCACCTCACCTACAGTGATCAACAATAGTGCATCGTTTAGCATGACACTCTAAAACGTCTCTAGCAAGTCAGTCTTCCTGTAGCTCCTTACTGCTGTATTGACAAGGATGTTTGATCTCTACTCTCTTTTGACCCTGAAGGAGAAAGAAAAATGGTTCTAGGGGATTTTTTTTTTTTAGATCTGCAACCAGAGAAGGTCCAACATTGAGTAGAAACAAATGGTTTGTGTAAACAGGAGTAACTAGCAATCAGGCTTTGAGAAAAGACGACTCTGAAAAATAAAGCCTAGTAATCAGAACCCCTTGGCTTTCTCTGCCAGCGGCTAAGATTCTTTAGCATTACCATGTTTGTACATACAAGTTAAACAAACCACAATAATGTATTTACTACTTAGAAGGCCCAATAATGTTTCTAGTCATAGCCTTCATCAGATAAAGCTCCCGTGTGCCTCTTACCAGGATTCCTCTAGATAGATATACATGCTTGGTGCCTAAGTCTATTTTGATGCTACCTGTTAAAAGTTGGTTACCCAATTCTTCACATTGATCTTTAAGGTATAGAAATCAATGGAGGATATATAGCAAGTTCTTGAATAATATTGATTTCTTTATTATTAGTTTTCGAGAGCTGATGAGGAAGGAAAATTAAGTCCAGTAGGGCCATTCTCTATGTGGAGTGGACACATCTTTTTCTGCTTTCTCATGTCTATTAGGATGTATCCAGGGACACCAGGTTTTTTGTGAGGTTCCATGGTGGGTCTCTTTGGTTTGAATGACTGTCTGTGGGAGGTTGAACTCACAGTGGTTTTCCTATTCAGCATTGCAGCCTTTAGTTCCCTTACTGGTCAGGATAGGCTTCAGTCACTGAAAGACATGACTTTGAAAAAGAAGAAATGAATGAAAAGAAATGTTGACTATCAAAAGAGTTTGAGGCCTTTCTTCAGAAATGTGATAAGGATGATTCAAAATATGCTGTAGCAACTTAATCCCTATTTATAGCAACTAACCTATGGCAAAATGGGTTTCTATATGTCATTTCACTTAAAATCAGTTTCCAAAAACCTACTAAGACACTGAGGACATAATCTACTATACCAATGTATTAATTGCTCCAATAGATGCTCAAAGGAAGCTTAGTTTTCTTCCTCTGCTGTATATGTTCTTTTGTTGTACATTAAAGTTTTTATTCCAATAGTTAGAAATAAAATCACTTTTAGTTTTAGAAGTAACACGAACTTTTATACATGATCCCTGATGAGCTATATTTAAATACAATTAGGTACATTTATTTTTATTCCAGTGTTACTTTTATTAATTTCTCTTTTTTAAAAATTTCTTTTAAAGGGATCAGGGATTAGAAATGTCTGCTGTTAAACAATTAAAAAATAATTGACCATAAGGCAATTAAAAATGATGTTCAATGAGAAAAAATATCACAACATTGTATCATCAGAAAAGGTGTTTGGTTGAGACAGGGAGTCAGAATTGACATGCATGACCAATGGACAGTTCAAGTGTGTTCTATGAAGTTGGGAAGAGGGGCTCTAGGGCAGTCTGCATGTAGATACCTTGTTTTCTTTTTTTTTTTTTTTTTGTGGGTCACACCCAGCAGTGCTCAGGGTTTTTTCCTGGCTCCAGGCTCAGAAATTGCTCCTGGCAGGCACGGGGGACCATATGGGACGCCGGGATTCGAACCGATGACCTTCTGCATGAAAGGTAAATGCCTTACCTCCATGCTATCTCTCCGGCCCCGTTGTTTTCTTTATTGTCATCAAGTGAAATGCTTTGCCTAGCAACTTAGAAGGAAAAAACATGAAGTATGACTCAGGACATATATATCACTGTTGTCCACAGGTTACAACAATTGAGTTGGGGAGTTACTTCAAAAGGCAGGAGTACATGCTTTGAATGAGAAAAATATGGATTCCATTACCAGTACAACCAGGCTACCTGATTACTATGGGTGTGAGCCCCTCAAGTACTGAGCTGAGAGCAACTCCTAGGTACTACTAGTTATGCTATTTCAAAAAACAATATTTGGGGCTGAAGAATTAGTGCATACAGCAGGGCACTTGCTTTGCACATGGCCAACCCAGGTTTGCTTCCCAGCATCTTATATAGTCCCCTGAATAATACCAGGAATGGATCCCTAAGTGCAGAGACAGGAGTAGGCATGAACAGAGCTGGAAGTTGCCCACCCCCAAAAGTAAAAATGTTTAATGTACATTGTAGGAGGTTTGCTAAATTCATATGCTTACATAAGTGTCACTCAAATAATTTGTTAAACATTTTCACCTACCTCAAAGGTTTTCTTATGAAGCTCTCCCAGAATATTCTGCTACAATTATTGATCCTATTTTACCTATGAAAGTTTTCTGAGTTTTAGAATTTTCTCAAATATCTTCATATTGTATGTACTCAGCCATCTTATTTATTTCACTTAGCATAATGATTCTGGAGTCTTTTCTTCTATGTGATATTGTTTATTCATCTTAAGTTGCTGACTTTATTTCATTTATGAACATAAAACAATTTGTTTCTCTATTTTCCATAGATGAACACTTGTACTCTTTCTAGTGTGGAGCTATTATGAAAAGCACAACAATGAACATTCACACATGAATATTTCTGTATATAGTTGTCAAATGGGCCCTTTGATATCTGCTGCTTCATTCAAAGTGTTCTTTTATGAAGCCACTGCTCAAATACTCAAGTTTATTCTAATAAGTTTGTCCTAATCCTGGGTTTGGAGAATACTTTATTTATTTTGGAGACTAGTCTTCTATATAGAAGTTTTCTATAAACACGAGTTTTCTAGAAGTTATCCTCTCTCCACACACAACCACCTTTTTAATCTCATGAATTCTTCCTCTAAATGTGGACTTGGGTGGAATTATGCCCTCACTTTACACAGGATTATTCCTTTGAATAATCCTCTAAATTTCTACAGCCTCAGTCTCATAAATTCAAGTTGCTTTAGCCAGATATGATATTCATTTTTTCAGCTCCAGAGATCACTGTGTTCTATGAATGTTCCCTTCACAGTACCAAGATCTAGCACATTCTTCTGCAGGAATAAAGTCATGACCATCACACCGCTGATCTCTTTGTTTCCTTCCTCAAAGGAAATGCAGTTCTATTCAACATGTGACCCAGAAACAAAAAGCTGATGCTTACCAAGTTTTGTCTGTTTTTCTCCTTGCAGGAGAGAATCTAAGGGAGATAGGCTGGCACTGGTTGCTCCTTCCCTCACTGCTGGAGGTGAAAATTTGTACAAGTTGTTTGGTGACAAAGAGAACAATAGCAAATTAAAAGATAAAAAGATTTCATAAACATAATTGAGAGTAGCACTAGTTCTGTTGAAGATACTTAGCCTGTCTGAAAGGGTTCTTTCTTTTTCACTTCATTTGCCTACTCTATGGTAGTACAATTTCTATTGTAATCTTAATTTTAATTTTTTGGGGGGGAACACACATGATTCTCAGGGCTTACTCCTGACTTTGTGCTCGGGGACTATTTATACTGGGCTTGGGGACCATAGAATGGAACCTGTGATCAGTGGCATGTTATGCAAGTACTTTACCTGTTCTATATTTCTGGTCCTGTTTTCCCAATTTTCACTTTAAAACTTTTTACAAAGTGAAAAAAATTATAAAATCAAACCTTGTAAGTCCTACACTTATGTTGGATCATCTCATTATGCATCTCAATATGCATCATCTCATTAGCAGATCATTGTTGCCTGTTGATCAGAATGTATTTCTTCTTTCATATGTCTTTCCATCTTTCCACTTTCCTACAGTTTTACCTATTTCATATTTCGAAGTTGAAGAACCAATAAGGGCCAGATGTTTAATCATGAAAGACAATGTCTATGATAAGATAATAATTCTGCTAAGTGATTTATCTTATTTAAAACTCATAATCTCTCTGAGATAGAAATACAATTTTGTGACCCTGAACAACCTCCTTAATCATAAGTCTAGGCTTTCTTATCAGTGGAATTAGAACATAAACAGATAAGCAAAGGTGTAAGGCCCCTCTACCAAAGGTCAGAATACAGATTGTTTGCTTAGAGGTTAGCAAGGTTTCTCTTAAGCTGCTGAGCTAAACATTGACCATTTGGCTTCAATATGTTTAACACGCCATTGATATATGTCTCTTACAGCCCTTCCTACACAGCTTAAACATAATTTCAAAGAAATGTTTAGGGTAATAAGAGCAGGAAAGAAATACAACAGAAATTTTTTTTCAAAAGTTAGACAATAGCAAGTGGATGACTAGTTTGATAAATATTAGAATAGCAGGGAGTTGAAACCATGCAGCTGTAAGTAAAGATACTAATTTAAAATATTCTGGTCTGTGTCATTGAAACACTAAATTTCAAATAGTAGGCACCAGAGAAGGCAGAAGGGAAGGATGATATATGAAAACTTAAAATAAAGTTCCTAACCTTCAATCACTCAATTTTGAACCCTTCCTCACAGTAAACATGGAAATTACTTTCTGAAGAAAGTTAGGACTGAGAGCTGAGGTCTCCTATATAGAATGTGTGGGACATGGGAACTTTCACATGTTGAAGTGACTTATCACTGGAATGAAGGAAGCTAAGTGTGTATGCTTAATTCCTCTCCCATCTTCACATGAGTCATTGTACTTTTCTCTGGAAAAATAAACAGCCCCAGCAAAAGATCTAGCTCTTCTGACAAGTGAGGTTTTCCCAGACATTATGGTTATATTCCCTCCTAATTTTTCTACAGTGAAGTCCACCCAATGTCTTGCTCAGAGATAAAGGACTTGATATGCAAAATTTCCAGGTAGTGTATAAAAGTTCATAATTGGAAAGATGGAGGAAGGGTGGCAGTAAGAAAATAAGAGTAGGATAGAGGAGAGGGAAGAAGGAGCGAAATTGTGGTGTAAAGGAACACAACAAATGTAGGGATCTAGAAAAAAACTTCAGAAAAGATAGTGTACCTAGAAAAGCAAGTGATTTTTCATCTACAAAAAAAATAGCTTATATGGGTTAGAATGATAAAAAAAAAAAAGTGGTTAGGGCACTTGCCTGGCATGCAGCTAACCTGGGTTTAATACCTGGCATCCCATATGGTGTTCAGAGCCTGGCAGGAGTAATTGAGTACTGAATAAATGAGTACAGAGCCAGAAGTAAGCCCTGAGCACTACCAGATGTGGCACAACCTCCACCCCTAACTCTTATGAGTATCAGAGGATTGTATACATTAGACTGTATACAGTAAGGCTTATACGTATTAGAAGACTGTATAATTGGAAAGTACTCTTGAAATACATAAGTACACATATACATAGTTATTAATAAATATACATCTAAACATGAATATCTGTACATATATGCTACCAATGAAAATATGTAAATAATGTAGTGTAAACATTTACATGTCTATCAATATGTAGATGTATATGATTGCCAGAAAATTTTGGTAGATGAAAGTCAGGAAATGTGGAAAAAAGACCATCTAAATTAAAAAAAAATATGTGAGAAAACAAGAACTAGTGAAGAGACAATTTAAAATATCTAGTTCCAGTCTCTTTTTGCTTATTCAATATCCTAGATGAGTTTTAATTTACTTCTCAGTTGACACCCCTATGGCCTTTTTGAAAACTAAAAGGATTTCTATCCTTTCCAACTGAATCCTAGTGGCCTTCTTGCCTAATCTCTGCCATCTCTTCAGGTCTACATCAACATCTCAAAACTAATGCTTATTTAATATCACCATTGTCCATTCCTTGCACACATAGCTCCATTTATCATTGCTGAATCATCTGTTACATGTTTCACAACTCTACTCACTGTATATCACACTGTACACACTTATTCTTTTTGTCATTTGGTGAAGACTGGCCGGGAAAGAAAAGATTAATACCTATCCAGTTTTTTAGAATCCCAGTGGTGTTAACTTCAAAGATAAGATTCACACCCAGATCATAGAAAAGATAGCAAACAAGGGGAAGCCATGTGGAATCCAACCAAGCTCAATGACTTCAAATTATTACCCTATAGTAAAAACCAACAGGATGAACTCTCAGAGAATGTCTTTAGTGACACCACATTGAAGATGTTTCTTAAAATCAAAGAAATTATGGTACAGGTAATCAATAAGCACAAGGAAGTATGAGAATGAAAATGAGAAAACTACAATCAGAAGTGACAGAAAAAAGGAGTATAGTACTTGATATAATAAAAATATAGAAGGTCTCAAGGATAAAATAATAGTAACTAAAAAATTATTGTTGAACTCCAAGAGTAGATGCAGGAAACCTCTAAGCAAAAAATCAAAACAAAACAAAACAAAAAACAAGACAGACTGCAGTATGGAAAGAAATAAATACCACACCAGAGAACTAAAAGATGAATTCAAAAACAATTGTGGAATCACCGGATTCTCTGAGGAAAGGAAGTCAAATTCCAGGAAGAACCACTAATTAAAGAAATCCTAAAGAATAATTTTCCAATGTTGAGGAGTATACCAGAGGCATAAAAATTACCAGTGAAAATAGACCGAAACAGAAAAATTTCAAGTCACAAATTCAAACTGACCCCCCCAAAAGTAAGACAGGAACAGAATACTTGAAAGAGCAATATCAAAGAAAGCACTAGAACTTCATAAGATTCAACAGAAGATTTATCAAATAAGATTCTACAAGAGAATCATGGAAGGACTCAATGAAATAAACACCAGACCAACAATAATCTATTATGCTACATTGTCATTCAGAAAGTATCATGGACAGACATCAAATTATGGAAATCATAGCCTAAAATCAGTTTTGTAAGAAGCAATAAAGGACCTTTTTAAAAAGATAAGTTGAACTTCCCTACATTTTGCCATTGGGTATAGTATTTGCTTATGATGTTTATGGTTGCCATATTTTTTATTTTGGAAGAAATTTTCATTCTGCTTGAGATACATCATGTGATCTTGGGGAGAAATGATACACACTGCCTGGATGCTTTTCAAGTAAAGCACTTAACCCCATTAAATCTTAGTTTCTTCCTCAGTAAGATGAAATTGACTCCAACTCTGTTGAATATTCACAGAGTCTTTGCTAAGAAACTTAAAAAGACCTGATTTTTCATCATTTTCAGAGATTATAATTTCAGTCTAGGGACATAGCTTAGTGGTAGAGCATTTGGCTTGCATGAGTGAGCCCCTGGGTTTGATCCCTGGCACTAGCAATAAAAGAAAATAATAAACACAAAAACCATGAATGCATTGATTTTTAACCTCAGCAATAAAGACCATGAGTGAAAGGCCTATGATTTTTTTTTCTTGTAGGCTCTTGTTGTCCAAACCCACTGGCTGTTGCTGCAGTTGACATGTCTTAAATCATTTTATAGTGGCTGTAGCTGGCATCTGAAGTGCATTCTAGCTCAGCAATCCATTTCCCACCAGCCACCAAGGCACATAACTTGGCACACCAAGAGGGTAGCTTGCAGGGAAGAGATTAGTGGTGCACAGTGATGCCTGTGTGATTGGCTTGTCGAAATGTCTCAGATCCAGGCCAAAGATGCTTGGAAATGCGCTGCCTCTCACTCAGGCCAGTGGTGGAGCACCACAGGCAATGCCTAACATTTGGAAAGTTCCTCCCTGAGCAAGGCCAAAGTGAGAAGCTGGGTAACGTTCTCTCTCCCACTATCACATCATTGAGACTCCCTTCTCTTGCCCTGGCCTCAGCACTCACCATGAAATCTACAGCTTCAGAAACTGAAATCTCATATAAAATAGAAGGATTTATTTGGAGTTATTGAAAGGTTTATGACTAAAAAAAAATTTTAAATATGCTTCATCAGCATTTGGAGGACTTTGTTTTTGACCTCACCCCATTTGGCTCTGCAGTTCTGTTCTCTGAATTCCTGTCTCCACTGGGAAAACCAGTGACGTGGATGGAAGTGTCCACACTTCCCTCCTCTTGGCCTTTGTGGCTTCACATTTCAACCTAAGTGGCCCCTGAAAGCTGTTGTTAGGCTCTTAAGACCTCTACTCATGAAAAGCTTAACAATAATTCCATTCTAGTCTGGCATTCCTCCAGTTACACAGTCCCATTGCATGCTGGACTATAGAATCATCTATCTGTTTTCTGAAAAATATTTCAGAGTTAAGCTTGCAAGACCTGTTCTCTGCATCTTTACTGCTTGGGTGCGAATAGAGTGGAAGTTGGTTTGAGTCATCTCTTTCCACAGAGAATTAAAATATGAGTTTTAACTCTTGGATTAATCCTGTCCTGTACATTTTTTTTTCCTTTGGACTCTGTAGATCCTACCAAGTCACCTTCTAATGCTCAGGCTTATAATGTGGTTGACTTATTGTGCCAAGATGGACGACTATCTAGCTCTTAGGATGTTTGAGGAAGGATCAGATCTGAATTAAAGAACGATCATAAGTAGAAGTGTCTGCGCAATGTCATTATGATTAGATAGGGCTATTATTATTATTATTAATTATTAGAAACCAGAAGTTTGGTTTTTTTTTTTTTTTGGTTTTGTTTTGGTTTTTGGGTCACATCCGGCGGTGCTCAGGGGTTACTCCTGGCTGTCTGCTCAGAAATAGCTCCTGGCAGGCACGGAGGACCATATGGGACACCGGGATTTGAACCAATCACCTTTGGTCATGGATCGGCTGCTTGCAAGGCAAACACCTCTGTGCTATCTCTCCGGGCCCAGAAACCAGAAGTTTTTAATAATAGTATTGGCTCTTCAACTTTTCCTACCATCTTGGGGAGTGGTGAAGAATGAGGTTGCCTTAAGCATATATATAATGGGAAATCAAGTCAACCTATAAATCATACCATATCTTACAGGGACTTTGTAGGAAATTAATGTAATGATACATTACAAACCTTGAAAACTAGAGACTTAAAATATCCAATATGGCAACCAACAAGAACATCACTTCAAAGCTTGATTATTTTTGGTTCTCCTGCTTCTACCTGTCTTCCTTCAAGTTTTTGCCCTTTCTCTAGCTTTCTCTAATCCACGAAATTAAGAAAAAAGTTATCTTTATTGGAAGACTATTGAGCCACCCATTTCTGTGACAATGCCATTCTTTCTCAAGTCCAAAGTCATGGTTTAAAAGCTCATTTGTTTTGACCCCACAGAATTGAGAATTGAGTTGTTGAGGGGGTCAATAGAAAATGTCCTTTGCTGTGGGGAAAAAATAAAGGAAACCAAAAGAAATTCCTCTTTAGTGATTTCTCTTGGACACAGACTCATACTTTTCCTTGAAATACCATTTGTGCTGCTCTGCAGAGTAATTCATTAGTATAAAGACGAGGCCTCACTGCTACCTCCTATTTGTAGGGCACACGTCTGTCTGCCCTCTGTTAGAGCATGATGTTTTCTGCAACTCCCCTTGTCCTGTGAGGAGAGGCATCCTTTGTACCTCTCTGCCTATGACTAGTTCCAACAGCTGTAACTATTTCATTTTTAATTTGCTCCTTGCGGCCTGTCTCTGCTTAATCCATTAAGACAATGTTGAAGGTTCCCTGCGCATGTATTTATAAAGGGGACCTAAACTGCAGAGAAAAGACTTTGAAAAATGGTATCTAAATTGTAGCCAAATGTCCTCCCAACTGTCCTAGGTTAAGTGCCAAATAATTCTCTTTCAAAGATCACAAACACTCTCTCTAACTGAACTCAACAAATTGGACGGAGGGTTTGCACTGCTCTTGAAACATGAATCTCTCTCTCTCTCTCTCTCTCTCTCTCTCTCTCTCTCTGTTGTTTCTTTCTTCTAGAAATGTGCTCTGGTTTATACTGCTCTTAAAACACAAATCATTCTCTCACTCGCTCACTTGCTCTTGCTCTCTTTACTCTTCCTTCTTTCTTCTAGAAATGTGCTCCAGTGGTTTTGTTGGTCACTTGGCATTATCTCTAGGCTCCTTCCTGGAGCTTCCATGAATAATTAGCTGGTCTGTGGGGGTGGCAGAGGGGGTGTCCCTTCAGAGGCCAGCTCCATCCTCACTGTGCAGGGAGATGGGGGGCTTTGGGGGGAGAGATGGGGGCCGGCTGCTTTAAATCAATCAGTTGACACTAATCTAATGTCTAATTAGCTCTGGGTGGGCGTGTGCTTTGATGATAGGAAGTGCCTCAGGCAGTGACTGGCTTTTGAAGGGCTGTTCCCCACATATCAATCACCCTTTGACAAGGAGATCTGGAAGAAAAAAAGTGGGTGGTGGTGGTGGTGGAGGGGGAGGCATGTTCTCTCCATCATCTGTTGATTATCTGTTTCCAATGGTCCAAACCAATGCTTTGAAGTCCATCCATTTGCTCTTCGCAAAGAGAGTCCAACTTTCCGAATTGAACGACTTTAAGAATCACTCCAGTCACCCACTTGCTCATCCTATCCGCAGTGCTTAGAGTCACCGATTTCTAAAGTACAAGCAGAAGCTTCCCCTTTTCATCATTCGGCTGAAAGCTTAAAAGGTACACTTCGTTTTCATGATCTTAGCCATGAAACTCGTGTGTGAAGAAGAGAAACACAATATTTTGCACGGAGACACAAAATTGCTCTCTTGGAAATGGAATGCCAGCAATTATTTTCGATTGTCTTAAATTTTTTTCCCTTTCTGAACTTATATTAGTTCTTGGGGAGGAGGGGGACACTTACAATTTTGCTTAAAAGCAGTGGCCTTAGCATACTTCAAGCCTGCTGGTGCCCTTTCTATTTCTATATTGAGTGAGTTGCTTTTCCAGATGATCCAATTACTGGCTGATGATTAGATGAGAATTAGTTAGGTGACTTGGGTACCTTCCAGTTTTCAAACAAAGAAAAAACAATTTTAACGGAGGGGTTCATTTCACTGTCTTTTGTATAGGTCCTGGGATTGAAAGAGGTATTTTAAAATGCTTTGCATTTAAAATTCTTTTTATTCAGATCTAGTTGATTTGCTTTTCTGTATGATTTTACTATTCTAATGATTCCAAGCTGTGGAGTCTGTTGGATACCAGAGAGTGAAGTGAGAGTTGAAGAGGTTCATGTGCAAAATATGGAATAAAAATGCAATCTAGGCCCTTGAGATGGTTTGTTAAATTTAAATCTGGTCAGGCTACTTCTCAGCTGTGTGACTTGGGTAAAACACTTAACCTCAGAGCACCTCCCTGACAACAAGGAAGTCACAATGTTGCTGAGTTCATAGGTTGATTATAAATGGAATAATACGAGGCATGCAAAGTGTCTAGCCCGTGATAAGCACTCAACAAAATGTTAGATTATTATTGGTCTAGAGAATTGAGCATATTCCCAACCACCCTGGTTACATAGAATATGTAAATGGCTCACCTTTCTCTAATAGCAAAGACTTAGAGAGACCTTTGAAAATGTTATAAGAACTTTGAATGAAGGGGCCAGAGCAATTGCACAGAAGAGAATTTGCCTTACACACAGGCCACCTTGGTTCAATTCCTGGCATCCCATACAGTCTCTTGAATCTCCCAGGAGTGACTTCTGAGTGCAGGGTCAGGAATAACCCCCAAGCACCAGTGGGTGTGACTCCAACCAAAACAAAACAAAATAAAACAAAACAAAACAAAACAAAAAAAAGAGCTTTGAAAAAAGACTTTTGAAGGTGTTACATGGATCAGCTATGAAGCTTATACCATTCTCTCATATTTTCAGGTATCTCTACAAGAGCATTGAATTATTGCTTGCAAAATAAAATGTTCTTAAGATTATCCAACCACTTTAAAGCTGTCCCTTTCTTAAAAAAAAAAAAAGTTATATAAGGCTGACTTTAAGAAAAACTGTGTTAGAGTGAAACTGATACGTTAGAAAAAACACTCTGACAACCTTCTTAGGAATTCATTTTGGAATATTCATGGCAAGATTTGCATTCTTGCTAATTTTAAGAGAGTGATCCCTTTCTCTCCCTCTCCCCAACCTTCTCACTCCCCAAAGTTCCTTTGTTGTGAACATCAAATAATAGATCACTGATGCATGACTTAATTCTCACCTTTTAGAAAGAAATGCCTTCAGTCTTTGTCAAACATAAAATCACTTTGAATTTTTCATAAATGTTTAGATGAAAACATACTTGTTATTTTTTTGAGGGAGCATGCTGTCTGGCACTCAGGGGTTACCCCTGGTTCTGCACTCAGAAATTACTCCTGGCAAGTTGCAAGCTCAGAGTACCATATGGGATGCTGGTGCTAGAACTCAGTTCAGGTATGTGCAAGGAAACACCTTTCTTGCTGGGTCATCACTCCTGGTTGGTTTTTGTTTGTTTGTTTGTTTTTCAATTTTTCTTGAAACCTTTGTTTTAAAAACATTGGGGCTAGAGAGATAGTTCAAAAGATAAGGCCCTTGTCTTGCTTGCGACCAACTCTGATTTAATCTTTGGCATTCCATATGTTCTCCTGAGCACTGACAGGCATAATTCCTGAGTGCAGAACCAGGAATAAGCCCTAAACACAGCTGGGTGTGGCCCTCAACTCCCTAAAAAACATGAATATCACAAAAGCAATCCATTCTGATTTTTTATAATGCATGCATCATTTTAACATGCCTAAGTAAGATAGAAAAATTATCAGACACAGAAACTCAGGTTTTCTATTTCCAGGTTTTAATGGAGACTCTTGAGGCTTCATTACTTGAACACAGTTTTTAAAGGAACAGGTAACAACAATAAGAGCCAGTGTAATTTGGGCAACAAACTATTGTGTGTCTTTCAATGACTTACAGTAACTTCAAGTAGGATACTAAAATTGCCAATAAAAGATCCAGTTTCCCCTTCTCTACATTACATAAATGACTAATTCATGATGACTCTATCTAGCATACTATCTGATGAACATTTTAACATCGAAGCTTTCCTATTCCAGGTTTTATACATGCAATTGACTTTTCTATATATGTGATTTGTAAAAAAAAAAAATAACATAAATGTAATATGAATGGGAAATCAGCTTGGTGTCACACATACCTAAATCTCAATTCGGCATCTCAATCAGAAGGGTGCTAGTCCATTATCAATTTTGTCCTGACAAATGCTCAAGAGATAAACAAAATGTCCCTAAATCGCAAAAAAAAAAAAAAAAAAGACAAAAATACTTGCTTTCTGAAAATTCATTTTTCTAAGGAAAACACATATAAAGATTTCAAGCTCAAATCAAAATGTAAACAACGCTTTTAGGTACCCTCCCCCCAATTCAGAGGCACATGTCATAGTGAGGGTGCTGTATGATTCGCAGCTACTGTGGGACCATGCTTTTAAACTGTAGTCGAAGAGATTTTGTCTAGACTGGAGAAAATACTGTCTGCACGAGGGCTATGTGTCATGGGAAAGCATTATTACAACGGGGGCTGTCGAACTTCCTGCCCTGGGAATTTTATAATAAGAGCCAGGCTGGTGTCATTTCACACAAGACCTGCCCGGAGGTAGGGGAATGGATAAAATGACCTTTCCTGCCTCCTCCAAGGGCTCTGAGTGGTCCTTAATGAAAACCTGGTACCCAGGACTTGTTTGGTATGGAACAATGCTTTTAAGGCCAAAGTTTAATTCCATAACAGCAATCGGATACTGTAGATAGATGAATGGCGCTCTTTGGAGATGGATAAAATGACTTGGTCCTTGGGGCTCATCCCAAAGGGCGCTTTAAAGGAATATTCTCTGGGAACTGCATCCTGTACTGGCAAAGGCATTGCTTGATGATTTAATGTTTTTTTTTTTTTTCTAGTTCCAGGGCTGATGATATATTATTGCCACCATTGGGCCATTCTAGTCTAACATTCGAGTATCCACATGGTAACAAACTCCTGAAGTGGTTTGGCCCCTTTTATACTTGAAACTGAGGTCCCATTGCATACCGGATTGTGACTCCTAATAGCAATGGTGGTCTGTGTTTCTTTCCCCCTCTCCTTGGAATTGGAGTGTCTCCTTTTCTGCAGGATCATGCATAAAAATTATTCAGTTTCTATCCCCATTCTAGGGTAGTGGCTGGCTAAGTGCATTGCTGTTGCAGTCTTCTCTCTTGGAAGTTAAATGTCGCTGGTGAAAGCCTTGGCTCACAAACTCTAGTTACTTTAACAAAAGCAATAGATACCAATTATGAAGAAAATTTTAAATTAGGGTGTGTGTGTGTGTGTGTGTGTGTGGTTGATTCCCACTGATGACAGTCCAAAGCACTTCCAATAAGAGCTTCTGTTGATTATGCTGTTGACTTTTAATTATTCTTACCTCTTGTAACTCCACCAAGTTTCAGGAGGGAAAAAAGACACAGGGAAACGTTCCATCCTCCCTTTGGTACGCATTCATTTTGAATGCTGCCTCTTTTGACTCCTTTGCTGCTGCTACTGAAACAGAAGAAGGTGGCACACAATAA